>NC_042958.1:0-50000 GCF_901001165.1 Salmo trutta
TCTAACATTCTAGTTCAGTACATTCTAGTTTAGTACATTCTAGTTCAGTACATTCTAACATTCTAGTTCAGTACATTCTAGTTTAGTACATTCTAGTTCAGTACATTCTACCATTGTAGTTCAGTACATTCTAACATTCTAGTTCAGTACATTCTACCATTCTAGTTCAGTACATTCTACATTCTAGTTCAGTACATTCTACCATTCTAGTTCAGTACATTCTACCATTCTAGTTCAGTACATTCTTCCATTCTAGTTCAGTACATTCTACCATTCTAGTTCAGTACATTCTACAATTCTAGTTCAGTACATTCTACCATTCTAGTTCAGTACATTCTACCATTCTAGTTCAGTACATTCTACCATTCTAGTTCTGTACATTCTAGTTTAGTACATTCTAGTTCAGTACA
This sequence comes from Salmo trutta, assembly GCF_901001165.1. Lineage (NCBI taxonomy): Eukaryota > Metazoa > Chordata > Actinopteri > Salmoniformes > Salmonidae > Salmo > Salmo trutta. The sequence goes on from NC_042958.1 coordinate 411, forward strand.
TTCTAACATTCTAGTTCAGTACATTCTAGTTTAGTACATTCTAGTTCAGTACATTCTACCATTGTAGTTCAGTACATTCTAGTTCAGTACATTCTACCATTCTAGTTCAGTACATTCTAACATTCTGTTCAGACATCTACCTGCTATCTGTACATTATACCATTCTAGTTCAGTACATTCTAACATTCAGGTTCAGTACATTCTAGTTTAGTACATTCTACCATTGTATTCAGTACATTCTAACATTCTAGTTCAGTAATTCTCCATTCTAGTTCAGTACATTCTACCATTCTAGTTCAGTACATTCTACCATTCTAGTTCAGTACATTCTAACATTCTAGTTCAGTACATTCTACCATTCTAGTTCAGTACATTCTACCATTCTAGTTCAGTACATTCTACCATTCTAGTTCTGTACATTATACCATTCTATTCAGTACATTCTAACATTCTAGTTCAGTCATTCTAGTTAGTACATTCTAGTTCAGTACATTCTACCATTGTAGTTCAGTACATTCTAACATTCTAGTTCAGTACATTCTACCATTCTAGTTCAGTACATTCTAGTTTAGTACATTCTAGTTCAGTACATTCTAACATTCTAGTTCAGTACATTCTAGTTTAGTACATTCTACCATTGTAGTTCAGTACATTCTAACATTCTAGTTCAGTACATTCTACCATTCTAGTTTTCTACCATTCTAGTTCAGTACATTCTAACATTCTAGTTCAGTACATTCTAACATTCTAGTTCAGTACATTCTACCATTCTAGTTCAGTACATTCTACCATTCTAGTTCAGTACATTCTACCATTCTAGTTCTGTACATTATACCATTCTAGTTCAGTACATTCTAACATTCTAGTTCAGTACATTCTAGTTTAGTACATTCTAGTTCAGTACATTCTACCATTGTAGTTCAGTACATTCTAACATTCTAGTTCAGTACATTCTACCATTCTAGTTCAGTACATTCTAACATTCTAGTTCAGTACATTCTACCATGCTAGTTCTGTACATTATACCATTCTAGTTCAGTACATTCTAACATTCTAGTTCAGTACATTCTAGTTTAGTACATTCTACCATTGTAATTCAGTACATTCTAACATTCTAGTTCAGTACATTCTAGTTCAGTACATTCTAACATTCTAGTTCAGTACATTCTACCATTCTAGTTCAGTACATTCTACCATTCTAGTTCAGTACATTCTACCATTCTAGTTCAGTACATTCTTCCATTCTAGTTCAGTACATTCTACCATTCTAGTTCAGTACATTCTACCATTCTAGTTCAGTACATTCTACCATTCTAGTTCAGTACATTCTACCATTCTAGTTCAGTACATTCTACCATTCTAGTTCTGTACATTACACCATTCTAGTTCAGTACATTCTAACATTCTAGTTCAGTACATTCTAGTTTAGTACATTCTAGTTCAGTACATTCTACCATTGTAGTTCAGTACATTCTAACATTCTAGTTCAGTACATTCTACCATTCTAGTTCAGTACATTCTAACATTCTAATTCAGTACATTCTAGTTCAGTACTTTCTAGTTCAGTACATTCTACCAGTCTAGTTCAGTACATTCTACCACTTTAGTTCAGTACATTCTAGTTCAGTACATTCTACTACTACTCTAGTTCAGTACATTCTACCAGTCTAGTTCAGTACATTCTACCATTCTAGTTCAGTACATTCTACCATTCTAGTTCTGTACATTCTACCATTCTAGTTCAGTACATTCTAACATTCTAGTTCAGTACATTCTAGTTCAGTACTTTCTAGTTCAGTACATTCTACCAGTCTAGTTCAGTACATTCTACCACTTTAGTTCAGTACATTCTAGTTCAGTTCTACTACTACTCTAGTTCAGTACATTCTACCATTCTAGTTCAGTACATTCTACCACTCTAGTTCAGTACATTCTACCATTCTAGTTCAGTACATTCTACCATTCTAGTTCAGTACATTCTACCATTTAGTTCAGTACATTCTACCATTCTAGTTCAGTACATTCTACCATTCTAGTTCAGTACATTCTAGTTCAGTACATTCTACCATTTTAGTTCAGTACATTCTTCCATTCTAGTTCAGTACATTCTACCATTCTAGATCAGTACATTCTACCATTCTAGTTCAGTACATTCTACCATTCTAGTTCAGTACATTCTACCATTCTAGTTCAGTACATTCTACCATTCTCATTCAGTACATTCTACCATTCTAGTTCAGTACATTCTTCCATTCTAGTTCAGTACATTCTAGTTCAGTACATTCTACCATTCTAGTTCAGTACATTCTACCATTCTAGTTCAGTACATTCTACCATTTTAGTTCAGTACATTCTACCATTCTAGTTCAGTACATTCTACCATTCTAGTTCAGTACATTGTACCATTCTAGTTCTGTACATTCTACCATTCTAGTTCAGTACATTCTAACATTCTATTTCAGTACATTCTAGTTTAGTACATTCTAGTTCAGTACATTCTACCATTCTAGTTCAGTACATTCTAACATTCTAGTTCAGTACATTCTACCATTCTAGTTCAGTACATTCTAACATTCTAGTTCAGTACATTCTACCATTCTAGTTCAGTACATTCTACCATTCTAGTTCAGTACATTCTACCATTCTAGTTCTGTACATTATACCATTCTAGTTCAGTACATTCTAACATTCTAGTTCAGTACATTCTAGTTTAGTACATTCTAGTTCAGTACATTCTACCATTGTAGTTCAGTACATTCTAACATTCTAGTTCAGTACATTCTACCATTCTAGTTCAGTACATTCTAACATTCTAGTTCAGTACATTCTACCATGCTAGTTCTGTACATTATACCATTCTAGTTCAGTACATTCTAACATTCTAGTTCAGTACATTCTAGTTTAGTACATTCTACCATTGTAGTTCAGTACATTCTAACATTCTAGTTCAGTACATTCTACCATTCTAGTTCAGTACATTCTACCATTCTAGTTCAGTACATTCTACCATTCTAGTTCAGTACATTCTTCCATTCTAGTTCAGTACATTCTACCATTCTAGTTCAGTACATTCTAACATTCTAGTTCAGTACATTCTACCATTCTAGTTCAGTACATTCTACCATTCTAGTTCTGTACATTATACCATTCTAGTTCAGTACATTCTAACATTCTAGTTCAGTACATTCTAGTTTAGTACATTCTAGTTTAGTACATTCTAGTTCAGTACATTCTACCATTGTAGTTCAGTACATTCTAACATTCTAGTTCAGTACATTCTACCATTCTAGTTCAGTACATTCTAACATTCTAGTTCAGTACATTCTACCATGCTAGTTCTGTACATTATACCATTCTAGTTCAGTACATTCTAACATTCTAGTTCAGTACATTCTAGTTTAGTACATTCTACCATTGTAGTTCAGTACATTCTAACATTCTAGTTCAGTACATTCTACCATTCTAGTTCAGTACATTCTAACATTCTAGTTCAGTACATTCTACCATTCTAGTTCAGTACATTCTACCATTCTAGTTCAGTACATTCTACCATTCTAGTTCAGTACATTCTTCCATTCTAGTTCAGTACATTCTACCATTCTAGGTCAGTACATTCTACCATTCTAGTTCAGTACATTCTACCATTCTAGTTCAGTACATTCTACCATTCTAGTTCTGTACATTACACCATTCTAGTTCAGTACATTCTAACATTCTAGTTCAGTACCTTCTAGTTTAGTACATTCTAGTTCAGTACATTCTACCATTGTAGTTCAGTACATTCTAACATTCTAGTTCAGTACATTCTACCATGCTAGTTCTGTACATTATACCATTCTAGTTCAGTACATTCTAACATTCTAGATCAGTACATTCTAGTTTAGTACATTCTACCATTGTAGTTCAGTACATTCTAACATTCTAGTTCAGTACATTCTACCATTCTAGTTCAGTACATTCTACCATTCTAGTTCAGTACATTCTACCATTCTAGTTCAGTACATTCTACCATTCTAGTTCAGTACATTCTACCATTCTAGTTATGTACATTCTACAATTCTAGTTCAGTACATTCTACCATTCTAGTTCAGTACATTCTACCATTCTAGTTCAGTACATTCTACCATTCTAGTTCTGTACATTATACCATTCTAGTTCAGTACATTCTAACATTCTAGTTCAGTACATTCTAGTTTAGTACATTCTAGTTCAGTACATTCTACCATTGTAGTTCAGTACATTCTAACATTCTAGTTCAGTACATTCTACCATTCTAGTTCAGTACATTCTAACATTCTAGTTCAGTACATTCTACCATGCTAGTTCTGTACATTATACCATTCTAGTTCAGTACATTCTAACATTCAGGTTCAGTACATTCTAGTTTAGTACATTCTACCATTGTAGTTCAGTACATTCTAACATTCTAGTTCAGTACATTCTACCATTCTAGTTCAGTACATTCTACCATTCTAGTTCAGTACATTCTACCATTCTAGTTCAGTACATTCTAACATTCTAGTTCAGTACATTCTACCATTCTAGTTCAGTACATTCTACCATTCTAGTTCAGTACATTCTACCATTCTAGTTCTGTACATTATACCATTCTAGTTCAGTACATTCTAACATTCTAGTTCAGTACATTCTAGTTTAGTACATTCTAGTTCAGTACATTCTACCATTGTAGTTCAGTACATTCTAACATTCTAGTTCAGTACATTCTACCATTCTAGTTCAGTACATTCTAACATTCTAGTTCAGTACATTCTACCATGCTAGTTCTGTACATTATACCATTCTAGTTCAGTACATTCTAACATTCTAGATCAGTACATTCTAGTTTAGTACATTCTACCATTGTAGTTCAGTACATTCTAACATTCTAGTTCAGTACATTCTACCATTCTAGTTCAGTACATTCTACCATTCTAGTTCAGTACATTCTACCATTCTAGTTCAGTACATTCTAACATTCTAGTTCAGTACATTCTACCATTCTAGTTCAGTACATTCTACCATTCTAGTTCAGTACATTCTACCATTCTAGTTCTGTACATTATACCATTCTAGTTCAGTACATTCTAACATTCTAGTTCAGTACATTCTAGTTTAGTACATTCTAGTTCAGTACATTCTACCATTGTAGTTCAGTACATTCTAACATTCTAGTTCAGTACATTCTACCATTCTAGTTCAGTACATTCTAACATTCTAGTTCAGTACATTCTACCATGCTAGTTCTGTACATTATACCATTCTAGTTCAGTACATTCTAACATTCTAGTTCAGTACATTCTAGTTTAGTACATTCGACCATTGTAATTCAGTACATTCTAACATTCTAGTTCAGTACATTCTACCATTCTAGTTCAGTACATTCTAACATTCTAGTTCAGTACATTCTACCATTCTAGTTCAGTACATTCTACCATTCTAGTTCAGTACATTCTACCATTCTAGTTCAGTACATTCTTCCATTCTAGTTCAGTACATTCTACCATTCTAGTTCAGTACATTCTACCATTCTAGTTCAGTACATTCTACCATTCTAGTTCAGTACATTCTACCATTCTAGTTCAGTACATTCTACCATTCTAGTTCTGTACATTACACCATTCTAGTTCAGTACATTCTAACATTCTAGTTCAGTACATTCTAGTTTAGTACATTCTAGTTCAGTACATTCTACCATTGTAGTTCAGTACATTCTAACATTCTAGTTCAGTACATTCTACCATTCTAGTTCAGTACATTCTAACATTCTAATTCAGTACATTCTAGTTCAGTACTTTCTAGTTCAGTACATTCTACCAGTCTAGTTCAGTACATTCTACCACTTTAGTTCAGTACATTCTAGTTCAGTACATTCTACTACTACTCTAGTTCAGTACATTCTACCAGTCTAGTTCAGTACATTCTACCATTCTAGTTCAGTACATTCTACCATTCTAGTTCTGTACATTCTACCATTCTAGTTCAGTACATTCTAACATTCTAGTTCAGTACATTCTAGTTCAGTACTTTCTAGTTCAGTACATTCTACCAGTCTAGTTCAGTACATTCTACCACTTTAGTTCAGTACATTCTAGTTCAGTTCTACTACTACTCTAGTTCAGTACATTCTACCATTCTAGTTCAGTACATTCTACCACTCTAGTTCAGTACATTCTACCATTCTAGTTCAGTACATTCTACCATTCTAGTTCAGTACATTCTACCATTTTAGTTCAGTACATTCTACCATTCTAGTTCAGTACATTCTACCATTCTAGTTCAGTACATTCTAGTTCAGTACATTCTACCATTTTAGTTCAGTACATTCTTCCATTCTAGTTCAGTACATTCTACCATTCTAGATCAGTACATTCTACCATTCTAGTTCAGTACATTCTACCATTCTAGTTCAGTACATTCTACCATTCTAGTTCAGAACATTCTACCATTCTCATTCAGTACATTCTACCATTCTAGTTCAGTACATTCTTCCATTCTAGTTCAGTACATTCTAGTTCAGTACATTCTACCATTCTAGTTCAGTACATTCTACCATTCTAGTTCAGTACATTCTACCATTTTAGTTCAGTACATTCTACCATTCTAGTTCAGTACATTCTACCATTCTAGTTCAGTACATTGTACCATTCTAGTTCTGTACATTCTACCATTCTAGTTCAGTACATTCTAACATTCTATTTCAGTACATTCTAGTTTAGTACATTCTAGTTCAGTACATTCTACCATTCTAGTTCAGTACATTCTAACATTCTAGTTCAGTACATTCTACCATTCTAGTTCAGTACATTCTAACATTCTAGTTCAGTACATTCTACCATTCTAGTTCAGTACATTCTACCATTCTAGTTCAGTACATTCTACCATTCTAGTTCTGTACATTATACCATTCTAGTTCAGTACATTCTAACATTCTAGTTCAGTACATTCTAGTTTAGTACATTCTAGTTCAGTACATTCTACCATTGTAGTTCAGTACATTCTAACATTCTAGTTCAGTACATTCTACCATTCTAGTTCAGTACATTCTAACATTCTAGTTCAGTACATTCTACCATGCTAGTTCTGTACATTATACCATTCTAGTTCAGTACATTCTAACATTCTAGTTCAGTACATTCTAGTTTAGTACATTCTACCATTGTAGTTCAGTACATTCTAACATTCTAGTTCAGTACATTCTACCATTCTAGTTCAGTACATTCTACCATTCTAGTTCAGTACATTCTACCATTCTAGTTCAGTACATTCTTCCATTCTAGTTCAGTACATTCTACCATTCTAGTTCAGTACATTCTAACATTCTAGTTCAGTACATTCTACCATTCTAGTTCAGTACATTCTACCATTCTAGTTCTGTACATTATACCATTCTAGTTCAGTACATTCTAACATTCTAGTTCAGTACATTCTAGTTTAGTACATTCTAGTTTAGTACATTCTAGTTCAGTACATTCTACCATTGTAGTTCAGTACATTCTAACATTCTAGTTCAGTACATTCTACCATTCTAGTTCAGTACATTCTAACATTCTAGTTCAGTACATTCTACCATGCTAGTTCTGTACATTATACCATTCTAGTTCAGTACATTCTAACATTCTAGTTCAGTACATTCTAGTTTAGTACATTCTACCATTGTAGTTCAGTACATTCTAACATTCTAGTTCAGTACATTCTACCATTCTAGTTCAGTACATTCTAACATTCTAGTTCAGTACATTCTACCATTCTAGTTCAGTACATTCTACCATTCTAGTTCAGTACATTCTACCATTCTAGTTCAGTACATTCTTCCATTCTAGTTCAGTACATTCTACCATTCTAGTTCAGTACATTCTACCATTCTAGTTCAGTACATTCTACCATTCTAGTTCAGTACATTCTACCATTCTAGTTCTGTACATTACACCATTCTAGTTCAGTACATTCTAACATTCTAGTTCAGTACCTTCTAGTTTAGTACATTCTAGTTCAGTACATTCTACCATTGTAGTTCAGTACATTCTAACATTCTAGTTCAGTACATTCTACCATTCTAGTTCAGTACATTCTAACATTCTAATTCAGTACATTCTAGTTCAGTACTTTCTAGTTCAGTACATTCGACCAGTATAGTTCAGTACATTCTACCACTTTAGTTCAGTACATTCTAGTTCAGTACATTCTACTACTACTCTAGTTCAGTACATTCTACCAGTCTAGTTCAGTACATTCTACCATTCTAGTTCAGTACATTCTACCATTCTAGTTCTGTACATTCTACCATTCTAGTTCAGTACATTCTAACATTCTAGTTCAGTACATTCTACCATTCTAGTTCAGTACATTCTACCATTGTAGTTCAGTACATTCTAGTTCAGTACTTTCTAGTTCAGTACATTCTACCATTCTAGTTCAGTACATTCTACCACTTTAGTTCAGTACATTCTAGTTCAGTACATTCTACTACTACTCTAGTTCAGTACATTCTACCATTCTAGTTCAGTACATTCTACCACTCTAGTTCAGTACATTCTACCATTCTAGTTCAGTACATTCTACCATTCTAGTTCAGTACATTCTACCATTTTAGTTCAGTACATTCTACCATTCTAGTTCAGTACATTCTACCATTCTAGTTCAGTACATTCTAGTTCAGTACATTCTACCATTTTAGTTCAATACATTCTTCCATTCTAGTTCAGTACATTCTACCATTCTAGATCAGTACATTCTACCATTCTAGTTCAGTACATTCTACCATTCTAGTTCAGTACATTCTACCATTCTAGTTCAGTACATTCTACCATTCTCATTCAGTACATTCTACCATTCTAGTTCAGTACATTCTTCCATTCTAGTTCAGTACATTCTAGTTCAGTACATTCTACCATTCTAGTTCAGTACATTCTACCATTCTAGTTCAGTACATTCTACCATTTTAGTTCAGTACATTCTACCATTCTAGTTCAGTACATTCTACCATTCTAGTTCAGTACATTCTACCATTCTAGTTCTGTACATTCTACCATTCTAGTTCAGTACATTCTAACATTCTATTTCAGTACATTCTAGTTTAGTACATTCTAGTTCAGTACATTCTACCATTCTAGTTCAGTACATTCTAACATTCTAGTTCAGTACATTCTACTGGTGGGATATTCTGTCACGATCGTGTGGAGAGACGGACCAAGGCGCAGCATGATTGAAGTTCCACATCTTTATTTTAGTGAAACTTAAACAAACCAAGAAACAAACAACGACCGTGAAGTACCGTAGTGCTACATGCACTCACTCAAAACAATATCCCACTAAACACAGGTGGGAAAAAGGCTACCTAAATATGATCCCCAATTAGATGCAACGATTACCAGCTGCCTCTAATTGGGAACCATACAACTCACCAACATAGAAATTCAATGACTAGAACACCCCCCTAGTCACGCTCTGAACTAAACACCATAGAGAACCAAGGACTCTCTATGGTCAGGGCGTGACAGTACCCCCCCCCCCCAAAGGTGCGGACTCCGGCCGCAAAACCTGAAAACAAATGGGGAGGGTAGGGGGGGTGCCTAGTGGCGGTGGCGGCTCCGGTGCGGGTCGTAGCCGCCGCCCAGACCCCGGACCTGGCAATGGCGCCGGGCTGAACGCAGTGCCTGGACTGGGCATCAGCGCAGAGGAAGGCTCCGGCCTTTGAGCGGGACTGGACACCGTGCCTGGACTCTCCAGACCGTTGACCGTCGCTGGACTCTCCAGACCGTGGACCGTCGCTGGAGGCTCCGGGCCGTGGACCGTCGCTGGAGGCTCCGGGCCGTTGACCGTCGCTGGAAGCTCCGGACCGTTGACCGTCGCTGGAGGCTCCGGACCAGTTGACCGTCGCTGGAAGCTCCGGACCAGTTGACCGTCGCTGGAAGCTCCGGACCGTTGACCGTCGCTGGAGGCTCCGGACCAGTTAACCGTCGCTGGAGGCTCCGGACCAGTTGACCGTCGCTGGAAGCTCCGGACCAGTTGACCGTCGCTGGAAGCTCCGGACCGTTGACCGTCGCTGGAAGCTCCGGACCGTGAACCGTCGCTGGAAGATCCGGACCGTGAACCGTCGCTGGAAGATCCGCACTGTGAACCGTCGCTGGAAGCTCTGGACTGTAAACCGTCGCTGGAGGTTCCGGGCTGTAGAGGCGCACTGGAGGCCTAGTCCGTGGAGCCGGCACAGGTGGCACCGGACTGGTGACACGCACTTCAGGAAGGGTGCGGGGAGCTGGCACAGGCCTCACCAGACTGCTGACAGGCTCCTCAGGTCAAATGCCGTGCAGAACACACCTACATAACATTTATCTCCTCTCTTTCTCTCCCAACTTCTCCATCGCCTCCCTGACGGTCTCTGGCTCTTCAGGGCGAGTGCGGGGAGCTGGCACAGATGGCACCGGACTGGTGTCACGCTCTTCAGCACTCCTGCGCTGCAGCATACTCCTCGCCAAAGTCATTCTCCGATAACCCTCCTCACACTGCTCCATCGACTCCCAGGCGGGCTCTGGCTCTCTCCTTGGCTCCGCCGTCCGCCCTCATGCCCTCCCCCCCAAAACAAATCTTGGGGTCTCTGTGGCCGTGGTCCCCAGCGTCGTCGCTGTCCCCCTATGCTCCTTGGCGACTCCCGCCAAGGAAGGCTCTTGTGTCCTCCCATGATTTCCTCCCAGGTCCAAAACTCCTTTACCTCCGTTACACGCTGCTTGGTCCTTGCTTGGTGGGACCAAGGCGCAGCGTGATTGGAGTTAACAGAAATATATGCAAATGTTTTTTGCATTGGATATATTTACCATTTCATATGGAGACAGAAACATAGACCTTTTTCCTTATAGTAAGTAGACATAATTGCAAATGATTAAATTCTTCCAATATGAATAAAAAACAACAATTTAGTTACGAATTGAACTTTAATTAAATGAGTTGACTCTTCACGTGGGATGATTTCACTGAACAACTAAAGTCTCTCTCAGTAGGATGTAGTACTGTGGTAAAGTCTCTCTCACTACACTGGAAGTTCACAGGAATATGACTTTTAGATTGTGGAAACGTCTATCGTACATGTCAGATTACAATACTGACCAATGGGACTCCCGAGTGGTGCAGCAGTCTAAGGCACTGCATCTCAGTGCTTGAGGCTTCATTACAGACACCCTGGTTCAAATCCAGGCTGTATCACAACTGGCTGTGATTGGGAGTCCCATAGTGCTGTGCATAATTGGCCCAGTGTGGTCCAGGTGTAACGGGTGTCGTTGGGTAGAGAGGACCAAGGCGCAGCGGGTTGCATGTTCATCATTATATTTTATTAAATAAATGTGAACACAGAAAAACAAGAGAACAACAGACCGACAGTTTCACAGGCTACATAATAACAGCAGTGCGAAATACAACTACCCACAAATCCCCAGGTGAAAACAAGCATCTAATATATGACTCCCAATCAGGAACAACGACGTACAGCTGTTCCTGATCGGGAGCCACACAAACCACACAGAAATAGACAGACTAGAAAACCATAGAAAACCAACACTAGAACAATTACTCAAACCCCAGACTACATAAACCAAACACCCCTTAAATAACACGCACAACCCAAACCATATGAAACAAATACCCCTCTGCCACGTCCTGACCAAATAATACAATTCCTCCCTCTGCTGGTCAGGACGTGACACCAGGTTTGGTCGGTGTAGGCCCTCATTGTAAAAAAAGAATTTGTTCTTAACTGACTTGCCTAGTTAAATAAAAGTTACATTAATAAAAATAATATGTGCCTCTTCAGTCCAGGGTGCATTGGGGTGCCATTGGGGTGCCTCTTCAGTCCAGGGTGCATTGCATGGTGCCATTGGGGTGCCTCTTCAGTCCAGGGTGCATTGCATGGTGCCATTGGGGTGCCTCTTCAGTCCAGGGTGCATTGGGGTGCCATTGGGGTGCCTCTTCAGTCCAGGGTGCATTGCATGGTGCCGTTGGGGTGCCTCTTCAGTCCAGGGTGCATTGCATGGTGCCATTGGGGTGCCTCTTCAGTCCAGGGTGCATTGCATGGTGCCATTGAGATATTATAGAAAGAATCGAATGAAGGAATGTATAACGCTCCGCCCAGCAGACTGTCGACCAGTCACGTTCACGTTGCTAAGCTGATTGTCAGTGTGTACGTCGAGAAACGCGCCTATTTTCCTCAAAAGTACGTAATGTCACGATTCCAAAGCTAGATAGCAAGTTAATTATCTCACATCTTTGTAATTTTGTACTTGTTGACGGAAATTCGTGCTAATGTTGTATTTTTGAGCTAGCGCCCAAAAGACTACCGTTCACTCCTTAAAGGCGAGCGCTACTTGTCCCGGAATTATGAAACGGCGTTTGGGGTCTCTGCGTATGGAACGGCGTTGGGGTCTCTGCGTGTGGAACGGCGTTGGGGTCTCTGCGTGTGGAACGGCGTTGGGGTCTCTGCGTATGGGGTCTCTGCGTATGGAACGGCGTTGGGGTCTCTGCGTGTGGAACGGCGTTGGGGTCTCTGCGTGTGGAACGGCGTTGAGGTCTCTGCGTATGGAACGGCGTTGGGGTCTCTGCGTGTGGAACGGCGTTTGGGGTCTCTGCGTGTGGAACGGCGTTTGGGGTCTCTGCGTGTGGAACGGCGTTTTGGTCTTTGCTATGGAACGGCGTTGGGGTCTCTGCGTATGGAACGGCGTTTGGGGTCTCTGCGTATGGAACGGCGTTGGGGTCTCTGCGTATGGAACGGCGTTGGGGTCTCTGCGTGTGGAACGGCGTTTGGGGTCTCTGCGTGTGGAACGGCGTTTGGGTCTTTGCTATGGAACGGCGTTTGGGTCTCTGCGTGTGGAACGGCGTTTGGGGTCTCTGCGTGTCAAAAAAGATACACGTCAAATAATGCTATTTGAAGCATCAAATAAGCTTGTTGACCTGACTATGACTGCACGTCACGTAATAATTTAACCCGTTCATACAGATTCATATGTTGAAATCACTGGATGTATTACACTTTAGAATTGCATTAGGGGGCATAGTTATTTCACTGTACAGCCTCACCCCATGTCATTGATCCACAATCCATAGGTATCAGTCTACTCAGTGACACCCAGAGAACATCGTAGCTCTTAATGCGGGACTCTGAAACCACTGTGAATTGAGACATTTATTGTACCAGTCAACCTACTATGTGTATTTGTATTTATTATGGATCCATGGATGGATGTTTTAGAGTCTGATATCTCTCAGAGCTACGAGTCTGATATCTCTCAATAAGAGCTACGAGCTACGAGTCTGATAACTCTCAATAAGAGCTACGAGCTACGAGTCTGATAATACGAGCTACGAGTCTGATATCTCTCAATACGAGCTACGAGTCTGATATCTCTCAATAAGAGCTACGAGCTACGAGTCTGATATCTCTCAATAAGAGCTACGAGAAGGCTGATACGCCATGTCATTGGTCCACAATCCATAGGTAAGGCTGTACAGTGAAATAATCCATAGGTAAGGCTGTACAGTGAAATAATCCATAGGTAAGGCTGTACAGTGAAATAATCCATAGGTAAGGCTGTACAGGGAAATAATCCATAGGGAAGGCTGTACAGGGAAATAATCCATAGGTAAGGCTGTACAGTGAAATAATCCATAGGTAAGGCTGTACACTGAAATAACTATGGCCTACAATGCAATTCTAAAGTGTAATACATCCAATGTGATTTCAACAGATTGTTAAATTAACAAATGATTTTTTTTTTGAATTCATACAACATTCCAAATATGTTTAGCATGATCTATTCCATTATGGCACTATCTGTATTCATTTGCATCACTTTCATTGAGACTTATTTTGAAGGCGAACTACAAATTCCTCTATTGTGGCTAACTTCACATAGGTGGGTTTGACCATCATTAGTCAAATAAGAACTGTCTTATAAATTAGGGGTATTTTAGATTCTGACACATAGTTAGCTAGCTAACTATAGGTACTGAAACAGATTGTCGTTTTGCTATGTTTCTGGGGAAGAACATTGTTTGCATCCATCATCTAGCTAGCTTTATAATAACCAGCGCTGTCCAGAGCTTGGGGAAGTGTGTCTGCGTTCGGGCGGCAGGTGCGCGAAACTGTCACGTCCTGACCCTAGTAAGATGTCATTTTCTATAGTAGAGTAGGGCAGGGCGTGACAGGGGGTGTTTTGGGTTGTTCTATGTTTTCTATTTCTATGTTTAAGTTCTAGTTTTCTATTTCTATGTTGGGATTTTTTGGGGTTGATCTCTAATTGGAGGCAGCTGATCCTTATTGCCTCTGATTAGAGATCATATTTAAGTAGGGGTTTTTCTCTTCCTGTTTTGTGGGTTATTATTATTTTTTTGAGTAGTGTGATTTTTCCTCTCTGCGTCACGGTTTGTTGTTTTGTGGTTTCAAGTATTTCAGTGTATTGCATTCAGTTTCACTTTTTAATAAATATGTGGAACTATGAACACGCTGCATTTTGGTCCGATCCTTCAAACAGCCGTGACAGAAACAAAACTTTACCATCATCATATCATATGTATCGGTGAATCGTTGTGACATGAAAGATGAGTGATAGTGTAACCTGTGTAATAACTACTTAAACAATGTACGACCGTGTTCAATTCTTATGTGACGTGCAGTCAGATTGGTCAACAAGTTTATTTGACGCATCTTTTTTGAACACGTTCTGTACGGAATCGCCCGGGATGCATGCACAGCCCATTGACGTAGCATGGGCAACGTTTCCCATCTCTTCACGCTTCGAACACACCGACTGCGTCATTGCATCACTGCTACGTAACATTTTGCGCAGCTAGGCAACTATAAATATGCCGGTGTGAATGTCACTCCACTCTGAGGCACATCGATCAGCAGGTTGAACATGGTGAGATTGTAGACTTCTAAATTGATAATGCACTTTGTTTGTTTAGGTGATTTTTTTTTTTTACATGCTGATATTTTCTTTGGTATTAGTGTGTGTAGCTACGTTTGCTAGCTAGCTACAATACTGTAACGACCCGGTATTGTGTTCTGTGTTTGTGGGTGTGTTATGGTTCTCATGGCTACTAGCAGGGGTTAAATGTGTCAGGACAGAGGGAAAGGGTGGGGGGGTATGATGGGTAATCCCGCGGGATTTGGAAATGCATAAATAGGGATTACTGTCTCATCTCTCTCTCTCTTTCTGTTCGGGGCCTTGATCTGTTCTTATGGGGGTGACCCTTAACCCGACATGGTGTAATTGTGTACGTTCGGTATTTAGCGGCGTGGGCTGTGGCCTGAACAATAGCCCAGTTTAGGAATAAACCTGTGTTCTGACCTGCACACCTAGAGTCCGTCTCTTTTCCTTTTATGACCCAGCCGGGTCATTACATTGGCATCAGAAGTGCTTTCGAACTACGGGATCGAGACATGGCGAGTTAGCTGTTCAGTATAGGCCGGGTTGGCTTTTGCGTAACTCGCATCTACGGTCATGATGCTTGGGGCGAGGCAGAAAATTAAGGAAGAGTCGGACAAAGTGTCCGTTGTGGGCTCGGGGGTACCCGGTCGGGAGGGTCGGGCGGCGACTGCCGTAGATGAGCTGGAGGGCCACATGGCGGGAGTTAAATTGTCAGTCAGCAAGATGGCAGAACTGGCGGGTTTTCCTTCACACCGCTCGAGAGCAGACGTCACGGCGACGGGGATATCGACGTCACCGGGTGCGGAAATGGCGGGGCCTGCGTATGTAAACAGAGATGGCAGCGGCCTATTGCCATTAGCCACGGTAGCGGCTAAACTACCAAAGTTCAATGGACAAGGTAAATGGGAAGTTTTTTTCACTCAATTCGAGTTGTTGGCTAGAGCCGGGGGGTGGTCTGACGAGACGAAAGCGTTACAGCTTGCCCTGAGCCTGGCAGAGGAGGCGTCGGAATGCCTGTTAACGCTAGCCCCGGACGAGAGGGGCGACTACGGTGCGCTAGTGGAGGCATTGGGGGGCCGTTTCGGCAGCGACGCGCAGCCCAACATGCTGCGGATTGAACTGAGTAACAAAAAGAGACTTCAGGGGGAATCATTAAAGGCGTTGGCAAGTGGTATTCTGAGCCTGACCAGGCGGGCTTATGCAACTATGCCGATTGGGGTGCAAGACGAGCTGGCACGGGACAGTTTTATTAGAGCGCTCTCTTCCACCGAACTGGGTAAGCATGTTCAGATGGCGGACCCACCATCTCTGCGGGCTGCAGTGGAGATAGCCAGGAAGAGGGAGCTGATCTTGGGTGAGGGAGTGAGAGTGGAAGTCGCCAGTCAACCAGAGGTGAGAGCAGCGGTGGCTGGGGTGCCAGGGGTCACGAAACCAGAGTGGGTCGATGAGTTGTGCGGGCTAGTCAAGACTGCTTCGCTTGTCATGGAGAGGGGCTCCAGGCAGCGTCGCAGTGTCAGCTCAACTCCTATTGTCTGCTGGGGTTGTGGCCAGCCTGGCCACATTCAGCGAGAGTGTGGCAGATTCCCCCGTCACCAGGGAAACGACGGCGGGTTCTCGCGCAGGGGGCAGCGCGGACCCACCCCCCCGCCCCCGAACCCACTGTAAGCAAAAGAGGTACCCAGCAGCGCAGACAAGAGGGTGGAGACCTGCTCCCCCAGGGTGTAGCTGCCGCCGTGTTTCCTAGTCCGGTAGTTGTGGTGGGACGTACCACCGTTGGGGACTTCTGTAATGTCATCGTCAAGGTAGAGGGGGTGGAATGTTTGGCCCTGGTCGACACGGGCTCTACAGTAACCCTGGTGAGACCAGACATACTACCTGTTGGGGTGCGGGTGGAGCCGACCCTTGTCCAGCTACGGACTGTCACGGGGGAGCTAGCCCCATGTTAGGGAAGTGTCAGCTATCTGTGACTGTGGGGGGGAGAACTGTGGGGTGTCCGGCATGGGTAGCAGCGGTGCAGGACCCCTGTATACTGGGAATGGACTTTTTGAAAAACTGTGGGGCTCAGTTGGACTTAGCGTCGGGCACTTTGAGGCTGTCAGGGGGGCCCACAGTGGGAATGTCGACTTCGGGAGGGCCAGCAGGGGGCAGGGCTGTCCCTCCGTCTTCCTCCAAGCTTGCAGAAACTCCACCGGTCATCCCGGCTGCTCCCTTGGTCGTTGTGCCATTCCAGCAGCTGTCTCCGGCGGCGACGGCCTTCACTCCCCATCATGGTGCAAGCACAGGCAGCTCAGTAGCCCAAAACACACTGGCTCCTTCACCCCATCAGCCCGACGGGGGGAAGGAGGAAGCTATCGACGCCGTCGAGGCTGTGTGGCTGAAGAACTGTCAGGGTCTGGATGAAAGACAACAGAGACTTTAAAGATAGCTTCGCTTGGGGGGAAGATGAGGTAGGACAAACGCACCTAGTTCAGCACGAAATAGACACTGGGGACGCCCGACCCATTAAAATTCGGCCCCGTCGTATTCCCCTTGCCAGGAGGGAAGCAGCAGACACAGCTATTGTTGACATGTTGCGGGCTGATTTCATTGAGCCATCAGATAGCCCATGGTCCGCGCCGGTCGTCATGGTGCCTAAGAAAGGGGGTAAACTTAGGTTTTGTGTTGACTACAGGGGCCTAAATTCTGTCACCACTAAAGACTCTTATCCCCTACCGAGGATTGATGAGTCGCTAGACCACGTGAGAGGGTCCTCGTGGTTCTCCTCCCTTGATCTGCGCAGTGGCTACTGGCAGGTGCCCCTCTCGCCAGGGGCACGTGAAAAAACGGCCTTCTCCACAGATAGGGGCCATTGGCAGTTCAAGGTGCTGTGCTTCGGGCTCTGTAATGCTCCTGCCACCTTTGAGAGGCTCATGGACAGAGTGCTGGCGGGGGTTCCGAGAGACGAGTGTGTTGTGTACCTAGACGACATATTGGTGCACGGCACATCGTTTGAGGGGGCACTGGGGGCAATTAGGCGAGTGTTGGAGAGGATCTCGGGGGCGGGGCTAAAATTACATCCGGGAAAGTGCCATTTCATGCAAAGGGAGGTGGCGTTCCTGGGGCATCAGCTGGGTGGTGAGGGCATCAGCACGATAGCAGACAAAGTAGAGGCTGTGAGGGGGTGGCCAGTTCCAGGGGGGAAAAAAGAGGTTAAGAGCTTCCTGGGGCTGGCATCCTACTATCGTAGGTTTGTGAAGGGGTTTGCGGGGGTAGCGGCTCCTTTGAACCACCTTCTCAAGGAGGACACTGTTTTTCAGTGGACTGAAGAGCACCAGCGGGCATTTGAGGCCCTCAAACGTGCCCTGATGGAGGCCCCTGTCCTGGCCTCACCAGACCCGAACCGTCCGTTCATCCTGGACACCGACGCAAGCAATGAGGGTTTGGGGGCTGTGCTGGCTCAGCGTGGTCCTGATGGGGAACACGTAGTAGCTCATTACAGCAGAACTTTTGATAAGGCTGAGAAACGCTACTGCGTGACAAGGAGAGAGCTTTTGGCTGTCGTGGCAGCAGTACGCCATTTCAAGTACTACCTGGGGGGCCTGCCGTTTGTGGTCCGGACGGATCACTCCGCCCTGCAGTGGCTTCTCTCCTTCAAGGAGCCAGAGGGTCAGATTGCCCGCTGGCTGGAGGAGCTGCAACCCTACGACTTCCAGGTGGAGCACAGAGCCGGCCTTCGCCACAGCAATGCAGACGCCTTGTCCCGCCGCCCGTGTGCTGAGGATGGCTGTGGGTACTGCGCCAAATGGGTGGAGCGAGAGAGAGAACTGTGCAGGGAGGAGGGAGTCACCGCCACGGTGAGTCAGCTGAGGGTGACAGAGTGCCGGGAGCTTGAGGCTGTGGACGTTGGGGAGTGGAGGCGTCGCCAGGAGGAGGACGCAGAGCTGCGTCCTGTGCTGCGGTGGGTGGAAGAGAGAAGACGACCGCCGTGGGGGGAAGTAGCCCCTCTATCACCAGTCACCAAGGGACTGTGGGCTAAATTCACAGTCCTTAGAGTGGCTGAGGGAGTGCTCCAGAGGGGGTGGAAAAAGCCAGCGACTGGAGAAATTACGTGGCAGGTAGTGGTGCCCAAAAGGCTGCAGGGGAGCGTGTTACAGCAGCTTCATGGGGGAGTTGGCGCAGGGCATTTTGGGGTCTCCAAAACATTAAAGCGCGTGCGTAAAGGCTTCTATTGGGCCAGGCACAGGAGGGATGTTGAGGACTTTTGTAGGCAGTGTGACGAGTGTGCTGCTAAAAAAGGACCTCCAGGTCAGTCACACGCCCTCCTACAACAATTCCCAGTAGGGGAGCCCATGGAGAGACTGGGGGTAGACATAGTGGGGCCGTTTCCAACCACAGACAGCGGTAACAGGTGGATTCTAACCGCTATGGACTACTTCACCAAGTGGCCGGAGGCTTACGCTCTCCCAGACCAGGAGGCAGCGACAGTAGCTGATGCGTTGGTGGGGGGAATAATCAGTCGGTTTGGGGTGCCACAGTCTATTCACAGCGACCAGGGGAGAAACTTCGAGTCACGGGTGTTCTCAGAGTTGTGTAGGCGGTTAGGCGCGGAGAAGACGCGCACTACTCCACTTCACCCCCAGAGTGATGGGCTGGTGGAAAGATTTAACAGAACGTTAGCACAGCAGCTGGCCATCGTTACCTCAAAACACCAGAGAGATTGGGACACCCACTTACTGTTTATTCTTATGGCATGTAGGTCGGCTGTTCAAGAATCGACTGCGTGCTCCCCAGCGCTACTAATGTTAGGTCGTGAGTTGCGCACCCCAGCCGAACTGACGTTTGGTCACCCTCCTGATAATGACGACGGGGTTTTGCCTGGCCCGAACTATGAGTGTCGTCTGCAGAACCGGTTAGAAGCGGCTCACACCTTCGCAAGAGAGCAACTCGAGAACGCAGGGGTCCGCCAAAAGCGCCACTACGACTCGCGCGCTAGGGGGAGGCACTTTGGAGCGGGAGAATGTGTGTGGCTTCACAACCCCACGCGCAAAAAGGGGCGGTGCCCAAAGCTGGACAGTGCATGGGTGGGGCCGTGTCTGGTGATAGAGAGAGTGGGGGAGGTGACGTACCGGGTGGAGGTCCCCCCACGGAGCAGGAAGGTGGTGGTCCACCGGGACCGATTGGCACCCTACAGAGGGAGGAAAACGGTAGGAAATGGGAGTGAGGTCTCTGATGTGAGCCCACGGGAACAGTCTAACGAGGAGACTCTAGCGCAACCTGAGCCTGGGATGGGGGCTGCTTCTTCAGAGGGCGCTGGAAATGACATTGGGGCAGATGAGTGTTCTGGGGGTTCACCGGTGAGAGCCATGGGGAGGCCCAAGAGACTGATGCGACCTCCGGGTCATTTTAAGGATTTTGTTGTGTAACCCTAGGGGCTAGGGTTTAGAAAGGGGGGGCTATGTAACGACCCGGTATTGTGTTCTGTGTTTGTGGGTGTGTTATGGTTCTCATGGCTACTAGCAGGGGTTAAATGTGTCAGGACAGAGGGAAAGGGTGGGGGGGGGTATGATGGGTAATCCCGCGGGATTTGGAAATGCATAAATAGGGATTACTGCCTCATCTCTCTCTCTCTTTCTGTTCGGGGCCTTGATCTGTTCCTATGGGGGTGACCCTTAACTCGACATGGTGTAATTGTGTACGTTCGGTATTTAGCGGCGTGGGCTGTGGCCACAACAATAGCCCAGTTTAGGAATAAACCTGTGTTCTGACCTGCACACCTGGAGTCCGTCTCTTTTCCTTTTATGACCCAGCCGGGTCATTACAATACCTTATAGAGAGCATTGCATTGTGGATTTTGTACTGGACTTGAGTTGCACATTTCCACAATGATTTTCAATGTTGCTAACAACTTTATAACGCCAAAATTAAACATTTGTTTACCAAAAAAATATTGTTCTCACATTCGTGTTATTAAACACAGTAAATTAAAGGTATTAGTGGAATTTTATTTGAAAAATACAAAATCTATTGTCAAATAAATAGAAACAAACATACCTTCTCAGGGAAAAACTAAACTTTTTCAGAACGACAAGGCCACAGAATTGCTACTCTCACAAACGACTAGGACAGCAACAGCAGTGCTGGGATCTCCCGGTGAGGTTCCGGTACAGAACTCTCACCTGCACACGAGGTTGGGGGGGGATTCTAAACATTCTACAGGTTCACATTCACCATTAAGGGTGGTACAGGAAACACTGACCCAAGTCTTTGATCCTTCCCTGTCTTAATGGATTTTCTTTCTCTTTGACGGGGGTCGCTGCGGTCTCATCAAGACCGTCACACAACATACATTTGATTTGACATAGTCCTAGATCATGAATAAACTTGTAAATGTTGATTTGTAAATGTGTTTGTCAATGCCTCGGGAGGTGAAGGCAACTGTACAAGTGCTTGCCAAGTGTTGATGGTATGCAGACAAACTTCACCAGTGTTGAGTGAATAAATAACCCTTATAGAAATACCACTGTGACTAGTAGCACTGCAGGATAGGCATACCAGTCTATGCAGGTGTAACAGTATAGCTTCCGTCCCTCTTCTCGCCCCTACCTGTGCTCAAACCAGGGACCCTCTGCACACAACTGCCTCCCACGAAGCATCGTTACCCATCGCTCCACAAAAGCCGCGGCCCTTGCAGAGCAAGGGGAACAACTACTTCAAGGTCTCAGAGCGAGTAATGTCACCGATTGAAATGCTATTAGCGCGCACCACCGCTAACTAGCTAGCCATTTCACATTGGTTACACTGGTCAATGCAGGATAGGCACCAGTCTATTCTGGTCAATGCAGGATAGGCATACCAGTCTATTCTGGTCAATGCAGGATAGGCATACCAGTCTATGCTGGTCAATGCAGGATAGGCATACCAGTCTATGCTGGTCAATGCAGGATAGGCATACCAGTCTATGCTGGTCAATGCAGGATAGGCATACCAGTCTATGCTGGTCAATACAGGATAGGTACCAGTCTATTCTGGTCAATGCAGTGGCCATTGAAGAATGCCATTGTGGTCAAAGAATGTCTTCTTTTACAGCAGGAGGCTAACCCTGACCCTAACCCTAACCCTGACCCTAACCCTGACCCTGACCCTAACCCTGACCCTGACCCTAACCCTGACTCTAACCGTAACCCTGACCCTAACCCCTAACCCTGACCCTGACCCTGTAATAGTTGGACAACCTGCCAATTACAGTTGATCATTGATCATTATTTCCCTGGAAGAAAATAATGTCAATAGAACATACGAGGCTAATAGATGCTTGTACTACATTTAGCCTTACAGGTAAGACATACTCTACGTGAGAGGACGTTATATGGCAATACAAATACACAGAGAGACAACTTGATTTGTGTCATGGGAAAAACAAACATTTCATGTCAACGGGGTGAGTTTGTCTTGGGTTAGGGCTATCTGGGATCACTGGGATGTCCCAACCCTAACATAAACCTGAACCATATTATATGTTTTATTTAACTAGGCAAGTCAGTTAAGAACAAGTTCCCTTCCCTGTAGCTCAGTTGGTAGAGCATGGTGTTTGCAACACCAGGGTTGTGGGTTCGATTCCCACGGGGGGCCAGCCCAGAAAAAAATGTATGATATGTATGAAATTGTATGAAATGTATGCATTCACTACTGTAAGTCGCTCTGGATAAGAGCGTCTGCTAAATGACTAAAATGTAAAAAAAAAAAAAAAAAAGTAAAATGTTATTTACAACGACGGCGGACCGGTTGTGATACAGCCTGAATAATCCGTACCAAAACAATTTTATACGTCAACGTGAATGGAGAACGGAGGGACTTCCCAATGATCCCGTAAAGCAAGGACCGTTCTTTTTGCATGGCCCGGTACTCTAAATGAGTGAATATTTCAACTCCGCCTACCCGGTGCACCGGGCCATGTAAGACGAACTCCCCCAATGGGATGCGGTAAAAAATGTGCTCGTCAGCCAACCACTGTTGTGGTGGACCGGTTTGATTGACACTGCCGCTGTCCAATGGGAGCAAAGAGAGCTAGCTCTGTGGGGTGAGCGCTTGTCGTGCTGCTGGGAAACGGGGAAAAACTATCTATTTCCAATAAGGTTAGTATTATGATTATAGTCAGCTAGACAAGTTGTGCAAGGTTATGTTAGCTAGCTAGGTTTTTGGTCCTAGCCATTATCCATCTACACGGGCGTTTTAAATCATCTTTGGTGTACATGGTGATTTCATCAACCCAAAGAAAGGACAGGTACGACCGACCAGCTAACCAGGTAAGAACCAGACGGGATCTGCAGTGTTCATTAGCTTCGTTAACTAGCTAGCTGGTAGATTAGCAAATAAATCAAATAAAAATGCCCTCAACTCCTGGGAACAGAGACACGGCCTGATAATAAAATATCATCTCTTGTAACGTAGTGAATGCTGATTAAATAACATATTGATGAACTAAATACATAGTTATCAATGTTTTGTTGGAAAGCTAGTGGTCTAGGTTGCTACCGTTAGTTAGCCAGCTGTTGGCTAGCTGTCTGTTAGCATGCTGTCGGTTAGCCAGCTGTCTTGCCAGGGTGGCAGTAATGCCGACTGGGTGTTCACTTGGCTGGCTGAGATTGTCTCACCATAGGAGGATTCATATCATAGTTCGTTTTAAAACGTTTATATGTTTTGCAAGAAGAACAATTTCCTTAATAATCCAGTTTACATGACACATCTGAAATAAGGCCACCTGATGGGACTTTTGATTTAATGCAGAAAATCCCCAATGAAAATAAACGTTTTACCACAGTGACAATGTTGTTTTTGGGAAGACTAACTTTATTTGATTCTGATTTCGGATACATACAGTTTGTATGTGGAAACTATATTTCTAATATACATACTTAAAGTTTTTCCCGAACTCACTTCACTCGTGCATAATAGTTTTATCATAGTCTGAAACGTCACGTACAGCAGTGTACTGGAGTATAGGACAGCAGTGTACTGGAGTATAGGACAGCAGTGTACTGGAGTATAGGACAGCAGTGTACTGGAGTATAGGACAGCAGTGTACTGGAGTATAGGACAGCAGTGTACTGGAGTATAGGACAGACAGCGGTGTACTGGAGTATAGGACAGACAGCGGTGTACTGGAGTATAGGACAGACAGCGGTGTACTGGAGTATAGGACAGACAGCGGTGTACTGGAGTATAGGACAGACAGCGGTGTACTGGAGTATAGGACAGACAGCGGTGTACTGGAGTATTGGACAGCTGGTTTTACGTGTTGGTTTTGTCATTGTGGGGAGGTGCTCGTTGGGCTGTGTGTCCTCCGCGATGCTGGTCAGTGTCTTGCATCCTTGGCACAATAAAGTTACATTGAATAGAATATAATCTATAGGCTTCATTGCCGCTGTTCAGAGTGTCTTGAAGTCAATACAGGTTGCTGAAGTTTATAACCTGCTAACATTGATATTATAGTATTGACGTAAAAGTGAAATGTGTGTAACAGTCATTTTCTTGTGGATGAATGATTAACTGGTGGAAGCAGTCTAAACCATTGTTCTGAACTAATAGACCAAACACTTTACGGTCCATACACACACATCGCCTGCATAGCTAGCTACACATCCATAATCATACAATCCTTTTTTTTTTATCCTCCGCTACACAATAAGCAACAAAAGAGACAGCTAGGTTATGTTGTAGTGCATTGCTGTACAACCTAGAGAAAAATATATAAATTAAACAAGGTTTTCATCACTATTGATGTTTATTGCTTTGAACTGAACCAATTGGAAGGACAACGTTTATATGCAGTATTTAATGGAAATGATACATGATCCCCATTGAACACACATTAAGGCCGGTCTACACACCACATGAGGGACAGAGTTTTACTGTGTGTGTGTGTGTGTGTTGCAAATGTATTTCTTGCAGTTGATGCATGTGTACTGTGTCTTCCTGTCCTTCTTGGGTCCCCACACATCACAACGCTTCTTCTTGTTGCTACCAGCTGCATTTAGAATGATGGAAACATTTAGTTCAGGAATTCTACTAACATCTCACTCACATATATATAGTTACAGCAGGCCAAGGTAGGAGAGTCAGACACACACACATGAAACAACATCACTCACACTTACTTCCTGTATTGGAGTTGTTGGTTCTGTGGGTCGGGGCGGATGGGGAACCAACATCCTCCTCCTGAATCCTCCTCACCATGGCTGCAGAAGCTGGGGTCCTTGGGTAATGTTGCCCCCACTGGATTTGAGGTCTTACCAATGCATTGCCCAGCTCCTGGAGAAAGAGCCGTCTCCTCTGGAGCTTCCCTCTGGAGCTTCCCTCTGGAGCTTCCCTCTGGAGCTTCCCTCTGGAGCTTCCCTCTGGAGCTTCCCTCTGGAGCTTCCCTCTGTTCCAATCTGGGTTCAACGCCGTCCAGATGACCAACGCGTTGTACGCCGAGATGTCCAAGGTGTTGAAGAATATCACAAATTGCAGCTGTAGCCAGTCACTAGGTTGTCTAAATTGTCCACCCCTCCTTTTTTTGTCATTGTAATCCATTCTGATTTCTGATTGTTGATGTTCCTGGCTACAGATTCTCCCGTCCATATGCAGCGTACTCATAAGTACCACATTTTTGTCTTTCTTTGGCACGTAGGACACTAGGGACGTGTCGGCAGTGAACACAAACTTAGAGGAATTGATAGGCCTGTTCCGTCTATTCAACAGCTGAGATGGGAGCTCTGGCTTGTTTTTCTGTACCGTTCCTACCATCATCATCTTCCTCGTGAGGAGCTCCTGTCCCAGTTTGTACGAAGTAAAACAAGTTATTGAATGTGATGTTGTGGTCACGGAGTCCCTGTGTCACGTCCAGGACGAGCCACATCCCTTAGTTCTTCTCAGGGGCTCCTCCATCAGGTTTCCCCGTAAACACTTGCAGGTTCCACGCATATGATAAAGCAGCATCACAGACAGCCCAGATCTGGGTTTAAACGGTATGTACTGCATGAAGGGGCAGTGGCCCAGATCTGGGTTTAGACGGTATGTACTGCATGAAGGGGCAGCGGCCCAGATCTGGGTTTAGACGGTATGTACTGCATGAAGGGGCAGTGGCCCAGATCTGGGTTTAGACGGTATGTACTGCATGAAGGGGCAGCGGCCCAGATCTGGGTTTAGACGGTATGTACTGCATGAAGGGGCAGTGGCCCAGATCTGGGTTTAGACGGTATGTACTGCATGAAGGGGCAGCAGCCCAGATCTGGGTTTAGACGGTATGTACTGCATGAAGGGGCAGTGGCCCAGATCTGGGTTTAGACGGTATGTACTGCATGAAGGGGCAGTGGCCCAGATCTGGGTTTAGACGGTATGTACTGCATGAAGGGGCAGCAGCCCAGATCTGGGTTTAGACGGTATGTACTGCATGAAGGGGCAGTGGCCCAGATCTGGGTTTAGACGGTATGTACTGCATGAAGGGGCAGTGGCCCAGATCTGGGTTTAGACAGTATGTACTGCATGAAGGGGCAGCGGCCCAGATCTGGGTTTAGACGGTATGTACTGCATGAAGGGGCAGCAGCCCAGATCTGGGTTTAGACGGTATGTACTGCATGAAGGGGCAGCAGCCCAGATCTGGGTTTAGACGG
This sequence comes from Salmo trutta, assembly GCF_901001165.1. Lineage (NCBI taxonomy): Eukaryota > Metazoa > Chordata > Actinopteri > Salmoniformes > Salmonidae > Salmo > Salmo trutta. The sequence goes on from NC_042958.1 coordinate 26,950, forward strand.
TATGTACTGCATGAAGGGGCAGTGGCCCAGATCTGGGTTTAGACGGTATGTACTGCATGAAGGGGCAGCAGCCCAGATCTGGGTTTAGACGGTATGTACTGCATGAAGGGGCAGCAGCCCAGATCTGGGTTTAGACGGTATGTACTGTCTGAAGGGGCAGCGGCCCCTAAATGGCATAAGCTGCTCATCAACAGTAACGTTGGGCCCAGGGTTGTAAAACAGGGAAGGCGGTCCATCCACCATGCGGGGTGGCTCATTCCTTGGGCAAGAAGACCATTCAATTTTTTACATTAATATTTGTCCTCCTGCTGGCTGGTCCTGGGGCTGGTTTCTGATGGGCTGCTCCAAGACACCGCTTGCAGGGAAGAGGTATTCGGAGTGGACTTCTAGTCCGACTCCAGGAGACGGGCACACCGTCCACCACTTCTGAGTATTTTACTATCGAATGTTCAGTCTCTGGACAATAAAGTAGATGAGCTCAGGACGAGAACCTCCTTCCATAGAGACATCAGGGATTGTAACATACTCTGTTTCACAGAATCATGGCTCTCACTGGATATACTGTCCCTGTCCATACAGCCAGCTGGGTTCTCAGTACATTGCTCAGACAGGAATAAAGAACTCTCCGGGAAGAAGAAGGGCGGTGGTGTATGTTTCATGTAGAGGTCGACCGATTTATGATTTTTCAACACCAATACCGATTTTATTGGAGGACCCAAAAAAAAATCAGATGCCGATTTTTATATATATATTTGTAATAATGACAATTACAACAATACTGAATGAACTTTTTTATTTTAACTTAATATAATACATAAATAAAATCAATTTAGTCTCAAATAAATAATGAAACATGTTCAATTAGGTTTAAATAATGCAAAAACACAGTGTTGGAGAAGAAAGTAAAAGTGCAATATGTGCCATGTAAAAAAGCTAACGTTTAAGTTCCTTGCTCAGAACATGAGAACATATGAAAGCTGGTGGTTCCTTTTAACATGAGTCTTCAATATTCCCAGGTAAGAAGTTTTAGGTTGTAGGAATTATAGGACTATTTCTCTCTATACCATTTGTATTTCATATACCTTTGACTATTGAATGTTCTTATAGGCACTTTAGTATTGCCAGCCTAATCTCAGGAGTTGATAGGCTTGAAGTCATAAACAGCGCTGTGCTTCAAGCACTGCGAAGAGCTGCTGGCAAACGCAGGAAAGTACTGTTTGAATGAATGCTTACTAGCCTGCTGCTGCCTACCACCGCTCAGTCAGACTGCTCTATCAAATATCAAATCATAGACTTAATTATAATATAATAAACACACAGAAATACGAGCCTTAGGTCATTAATATGGTCAAATCCGGAAACTTTCATTTAGAAAACAAAACGTTTATTCTTTCAGTGAAATACGGAACCGTTCCGTATTTTATCTAACGGGTGGCATCCATAAGTCTAAATATTCCTGTTACATTGCACAACCTTCAATGTTATGTTATAATTATGTAAAATTCTGGCAAATTAATTACGGTCTTTGTTAGGAAGAAATGGTCTTCACACAGTTTGCAACGAGCCAGGTGGCCCAAACTGCTGCATATACCCTGACGCGAATGCGCTTTTGTTAAATCATCACCCGTTTTGCTGAAGTAGGCTGTGATTCGATAATAAATTAACAGGCACCGCATTGATTATATGCAATGCAGGACAAGCTAGTTAAACTAGTAATATCATCAACCATGTGTAGTTAACTAGTGATTATGTTAAGATTGATTTTTATTAGATAAGTTTAATGCTAGCTAGCACCTTACCGTGGCTCCTTGTTGCACTCGCATAACAGGTAGTCAGCCTGCCACACAGTTTCCTCGTGGAGTGCAATGTAATCGCCCAAAAATGCTGATTACCAATTGCCGATTAATCGGTCGACCTCTAGTTTCATGTATTAACTACTCATTGTGTGATGGTGATAACATACATAAACTCAAGTCCTTTTGTTCACCCGACCTAGAATACCTCACAATCAAATGCAGACTGTTTTACCTCCCAAGAGAATTCTCTTCGGTTGTAGTCACAGCCGTGTATATCCCCCCTCAAGCCGATACCACAACGGCCCTCAAGGAACTACACTGGACATTATGCAAACTGGAAACCACATATCCTGAGGCCACATTTATTGTAGCTGGGGATTTTAACAAAGGACATTTGAGGGAAACGCTCCCGAAGTTCTATCAACACATTGACTGTTGTACTCGCTCTGGTTAAACACTTGACCACTGCAACTCCCCCTTTCGAAATGCGAACAAGGCCCTCCCTTTGGGAAATCAGATCACGACTCCATATTGCTCCTCCCTTCCTAAAGGCAGAATCTCGAAAACGAAGTACTCGTACTAAGGTCAATTAAATTCCTTGCTTCAAGATTGTTTTGATCACGCGGACTAGGATGAGTTCCGGGTAGACTCTAAGAATAACACGGACACGGTGACTGAGTTCATCAGGAAGTGTATAGGGATGTTGTTCCCACGGGGATTATTAAAACCTACCCAAACCAGAAACCGTGGATAGATGGCAGCATTCACACAACTGAAAGTGCGAACCACCGCATTTAACCATGGCAAGGTGACTGGGAATATTGTTGAATCCAAACAGTGCAGTTATTTCCTCCGTAAGGCAATCAAACGGGTAAAATATCAGTACAAAGTGGAGTCCCAATTCAACGGCTCAGACACGAGATGAAACCAGCCATGTCGCGGACACCGATGTCTTGCTCCCGGACAAGCTAAACACCTTCTTTACCTTATAATAAGTACACATAATTGCAAATGATTAAATCCTTCCAATATAAATAAAAAAACAACAATTTAGTTACGAATTGAACTTTAATTAAATGAGTTGACTCTTCACATGGGATGATTTCACTGAACAACAAAAGGGAATATTGAATGATCCCCAAACGTCCATCGTATCTCCCAAAAAACGATTTCAACTTACATCTGTAAAATGATAGTCTAGAAACTAAAGCTTTGGTTGTCTTCCTCTCAGGCTTCCATGTCTTCTCCCTGGACCTCCTCAATGTCCACCTTTTGAACATCAGATTCTGAGGCCTCATCTTCACTGTCACTTTCCAACCTTGTTAAGGATGGCTTTTTGTCAGGCTCAAAAAGCCTCAAATTTGCCCAGATGGTCACCAATTTTTCAACCCTTGTATTGGTCAGCCTGTTGCGTGCTTTGGTGTGTGTGTGTGTGTGTGTGTGTTCCAAAACGAGGACCAGTTGCACTCTGAGGCGGCTGATGTTGGTGGGATTTAGAGGATGATGGAGGCAACAGGGGAAAGAGCCTCAGATCCACAAGTCCCTTCTTCCACCAGGTTGCTGATGAGATATGTTGGCACGACTGCCATATTGCATCTCCATCCCAAAGCCCTTGCTTGGAAGTGTACTTCACCAGACTGCCATATTGCATCTCCATCCCAAAGCCCTTGCTTGGAAGTGTACTTCGCCAGACTGACAAGAACCATGCCCTCATCCAGGCCGAGGTGGCGAGACACGGTAGTGATGACACCATAGGCCTTGTTGATCTCTGCACCAGACAGGATGCTCTTGCCAGCATACTTGGGGTCCAACATGTACGCTGCGGCGTGTATGGGCTTCAGGCAGAAGTCTTCATGCTTTTTGATGTATTTCAGAACTACAGTTTCTTCTGCTTGGAGCAACAGTGAAGTGGGCAGGGCAGTACGGATTTCTTCTCTTACATCTGCAAGCAGAGTCTGAACATCAGAAAGGATGGCATTGTGTCCCTCAATCCGTGCAATGGCTACTGCTATAGGTTTCAGGAGTTTCAGGCTGCTTACCACTCTATCCCAAACGGGTGTTGCTGGGCATCTTCAATGTGGTGCTCTTATTCTTCTCACTTTGCTTGGTGAGGTAGATAGCTGCTATAACTTGATGACCCTTCACATACCTAACCATTTCCATGGCTCTCTTGTAGAGTGTATCCATTGTTTTCAGTGCCATGATGTCCTTGAGGAGCAGATTCAATGCATGAGCAGCACAGCCAATGGGTGTGATGTGAGGGTAGACCAAGCAGCCATCATGTTCGCAGCATTGTCGTATCATTGCAATACAGTCTGCTTTCTCTATGATTTTCTTGACCTTCACTTGAACTCTGCATCCAGCAAATGAGTAGATAAAGCATGTCTGTTTGGAGGGGTGTATACTGGGCGAAGAAAATTAGCAAACGTAGCAACCAACACCTCCACTACTCTGATCCTCAACACTGGGGCCTCACAACAGTTTGTGTTCAGCCCCCTCCTGTACTCCCTGTTCACCCATGACTGTGTGGCCACGCACGCCTCCAACTCAATCAGCAAGTTTACAGACGACACAACAGTAGTAGGCCTGATTACAACAATTACGAGACAGCCTACAGGGAGGCGGTGAGGGCCCTAAGAACACAGCCATGAATAAAAAATGGTACCAACACATCTTCCGAGAGAAACTTCTCCCAACCATCCAGGAACAGTTTGGTGACGAACAATACCTTTTCCAGCATAATGGAGTACCTTGCCATAAGGCAAAAGTGATAACTAAGTGGCTAGGGGAACAAAACATTGATATTTTGGGTCCATGGCCAGGAAACTCCACAGACCTTAATCCCATTGAAAACTTGTGGTCAATCCTCAAGAGGCGGATGGACAAACAAAAACCCACAAATTCTGACAAACTCCAAGTATTGATTATGCAAGAATGGGCTGCCATCAGTCAGGATGAGGCCCAGAAGTTAATTGACAGCATGCCAGGGCGGATTGCAGAGGTCTTGAAAAAAGAAGGGTTAACACTGCAAATATTGACTCTTTGCATCAACTTCATGTAATTGTCAATAAAAGCCTTTGACACTTATGAAATGCTTGTAATTATACTTCAGTATTCCATAGTAACATCTGACAAAGATATCTAAAGACACTGAAGCAGCAAACTTTGTGGAAATTAATATTTGTGTCATTCTCAAAACTTTTGGCCACGACTGTACAGTACCGGTCAAAAGTTTGGACACCTACGCATTCAAGGGTTTTTATTTATTTTTACTATTTTCTACATTGTAGAATATTGCACACTATTGGCTCACATCAAAACATACCTGCAGACGAGAGACTGATGGAGAGGGAGATGACTTAATTAAGCCTTGTCTTTTTAATTCTAACAATGTCAGTCATCATAATCATCAGGAGGTGAAATGCAAAACTGAAGCAGGATGGGTTCAGCCACACAGCTGATATAACCTAGAGGGTTTAGGGAGAAGGGGAGGGGTTCACCCACACAGCTGATATAACCTAGAGGGTTTAGGGAGAAGGGGAGGGGTTCACCCACACAGCTGATATAACCTAGAGGGTTTAGGGAGAAGGGGCTCTGCAGGCCGGTCAAGTTCTACCACACCGATCTCAACAAACCATTGTTGGACCTCGCTTTGTGCACGGGGGCAATGTCATGCTGAAACAGGAAAGGGCCTTCCCCAAACTGTTGCTACAAATTTGGAGGCACAGAATCATCTAGAATGTCATTGTATGCTGTAGCTTTAAGATTTCCCTGCACTGGAACTAAGGGGCCCAAACCATGAAAAGCATAGTGCCAACTTTACAGTTGGCACTATGCATTGGGGCAGGTAGCATTCTCCTGGCATCTGCCAAACCCAGATTCGTCTGTCGAACTGTCTGATGGTGAAGCATGATTCATCACCAGAGAACGTTTCCGTTTCCACTGCTCCAGAGTCCAATGGCGGCGAGCTTTACACCACTCATGGCTTTGCGTATGGTGATCTTAGGCTTGTGTCTGGCTGCCATGCCATGGAAACCCATTTCATGAAGCTCCCGACGAACAGTTCTTGTGCTGACGTTGCTTCCAAGGGCAGTTTGGAACTTGGTAGAGAGCGTTTCGTCCGGGGACAGGCCTGAAGGGACAGGCCTGAAGGGACAGGCATGTAGAGGCAGTTATCTCATTGCAGCCAGTTTCCTATGTTCATTATTTTCATGGTGGGATGGCAACTCAATGTCTGTAGTCTCCAGTCTGGCATCTGCTCAATATTAACTTATCTTGATTTCAACATTTCCCTTTCTGTCCTCATTGGAAAACGTGTGTGTGTGTGTGTGTGTGTGTGAGAGGGGGAAGGGTGTGTGTGTGTGAGAGGGGGAAGGGTGTGTGTGTGTGAGGGGGAAAGGGGGAAGGGTGTGTGTGTGTGAGGGGGAAGTGTGTGTGTGTGTGTGTGTGTGTGTGTGTGTGAGGCATGGCAGGGGGCCTGTTGCAGCTGGTGACTAGTATAGTTTCTGTAATTATTGTCACACTGACAGGCCCCTCCACAGTCTCTCATTAAGTCTACAGGGAGGGGAAGAGGCAGACATTTTGTCTGCAGCACTGTAACCCACTGGACTGGAGTCAAGAGGGAGGAGCTGTAGTCCGCTAGGGAAAAGGGGGGGTTGAGGCCAGCTAGGCTATTTATAAAGGGCCATTTCCTTTCAGGCTAGAAGTCAGCCCAGTCCATTGGAGATTTACTGGATTTGCAACAACTGGCCATTGGGAGCCTCCAGCCCTGTGGAGAAGAAGGCCTTCACCCGATTCCTCAAATTCAATTTTCTATGTTTTTGTTTTATTAGTTTTCTGTTTTTCCCAATTTTTTTAATGTAATTTTTTTTCTTCAGGTTTTCGCTCTTAAAGTCACACGTTTTGTTTTTTAAATAGAACATTTAAATAGAACCTGTTTCTAGCTCCAACAGTGGAGTCTTATCTAACAAGTAATGGCTAACAATTTAACAACAATACACACAAATCTAAAGTAAAGGAATTAAGAATATATCAGTACAGTGGGAAGAATACGTTTTGTGAACCCTTTAGAATTACCTGGATTACTGCATAAATTGGTCATAGATGAATATCCGATAACATTTTAAGTCACAACAATAGACATACACTGCTTAAACTAATAAAACACAAACATTTATACGTTTTTATGTCTTTATTGAACACACCGTGTAAACATTCACAGTGCAGGGTGGGAAAAGTATGTGAACCCTTGGATTTAATAACTGGTTGACCCTCCTTTGGCAGCGATAACCTCAACCAAACGTTTTCTGTAGTTGCGGATCAGACCTGCACAACGGTCAGGAGGAATTTTGGACCGTTCCTCTTTACAAAACTTTCAGTTCCACAATATTCTTGGGATGTCTGGTGTGAACTGCTCTCTCGAGGTCATGCCACAGCATCTCAATCGGGTTGAGGTCAGGACTCTGACTGGGCCACTCCAGAAGGCGTATTTTCTTCTGTTGAAGCCATTCTGTTGTTGATTTACTTCTGTGTTTTGGGTTGTTGTCCTGTTGCATCACCTAACTTATGTTGAGCTTCAATTGGTGGGCAGATAGCCTTACATTCTTCTGCAAAATGTCTTGATCAATTTGGGAATTCATTTTTCCGTCAATGATGGCAAGCTGTCCAGGCCCTGAGGCAGCAAGCAGCGCCAAACCATGATGCTTCCTCCACCATACTTTACAGTGGGGAGGTTTTGATGTTGGTGTGCTGTGCCTTTTTTCCTCCACATAGTGTTTTGTGTTCCTTCCTAACAACTCAACTGTAGTTTCATCTGTCCACAGAATATTTTGCCAGAAGCGCTGTGGAACATCCAGGTGCTCTTTTGCAAACTTCAGACGTGCAGACATTTTTTTCAGACAGCAGTGGCTTCTTCCGTGTTGTCCTCCCATGAACACCATTCTTGTTTAGTGTTTTACGTATCGTAGACTCGTCAACAGAGATGTTGGCATCTTCCAGAGATTTCTGTAAGTCTTTAGCGACACTCTAGGATTCATCTTAACCTCATTGAGCATTCTGCGCTGTGCGCTTGCAGTCATCTTTGCAGGACGGCCACTCCTAGGGAGAGTAGCAACAGTGCTAAACTTTCTCCATTTATAGTCAATTTGTCTTACCGTGGACTGACTTTTAGAGATACTTTTGCAACCCTTTCCAGCTTCATGCAGGGCAACAATTCTTAATCTTAGGTCTTCTGAGATCTCTTTTGTTCGAGGCATGGTTCACATCAGGCAATGCTTCTTGTGAATAGCAAACTCAATTTTGTGAGTGTTTTTTATAGGGAAAGGCAGCTCTAACCAACATCTCCAATCTCGTCTCATTGATTGGACTCCAGGTTAGCTGACTCCTGACTCCAATTAGCTTTTGGAGAAGTCATTAGCCGAGGGGTTCACATACTTTTCCCAACCTACACTGTGAATGTTTTTAAATAATGTATTCAATATAGACAAGAAAAATACAATAATTTGTGTGTTATTAGTTTAAGCAGCCTGTTTGTCTATTGTTGTGTCTTAGATGAAGATCAGATCAAATGTGATGACCAATTTATGCAGAAATCCAGGTAATTCCAAAGAGTTCATACTTTTCTTGCCACTGTAAGCAGTACTTTAAAGTATTTTTAATTAAGTACTTTACACAGTACTTTATATATGGTTGAGCAATGTCAGAGTGGCGAAGACTAAGACACACTAGTATAGAATACAGTATATACATATGAGATGAGTAGTGTAGGTGATGTAAACATTATATAAAGTGGCATTGTTTAAAGTGGCTAGTGATACATTTATTACATCCAATTTTTTATTATTAAAGTGTCTGGAGTTGAGTCAGTATGTTGGCAGCAGCCACTCAATGTTAGTGATGGCTGTTTAACAGTCTGATGGCCTTGAGATAGAAGCTGTTTTTCAGTCTCTCGGTCCCAGCTTTGATGCACCTGTACTGACCTCGCCTTCTGGATGTTAGCGGGGTGAACAGGCAGTGGCTCGGGTGGTTGATGTCCTTGATCTTTTTGGCCTTCCTGTGACATCGGGTGGTGTAGGTGTCCTGGAGAGCAGGTAGTTTGCCCCCGGTGAGGCATTGTGCAGACCTCACTACCCTCTGGAGAGCCTTACGGTTTTGGGCGGAGCAGTTGCCGTACCAGGCGGTGATACAGCCCGACAGGATGCTCTCGATTGGGCAACTGTAAAGGTTTGTGAGGATTTTTGGTGACAAGCCAAATTTGAAGAGGCGCTGTTGCGCCTTCATCACACTGTCTGTGTGGGTGGACCATTTCAGTTTGTCCGTGATGTGTACGCCGAGGAACTTAACTTTCTACCCTCTCCACTACTGTCCCATCTGTGGATTTGGGGGTGCTCCCTCTGCTGTTTCCTGAAGTCCACGATCATCTCCTTTGTTTTGTTGAGTGTGAGGTTGTTTTCCTGACACCACACTCCGAGGGCCCTCACCTCCTCCCTTTAGGCCGTCTCGTCGTTGTTGGTAATCAAGCCTACCACTGTAGTGTCGTCTGCAAACTTGATGATTGAGTTGGAGGCGTGCATGGCCATGCAGTCATGGGTGAACAGGGGACAGGAGAGGGCTGAGCACGCACCCTTGTGGGGCCCCAGTGTTGAGGATCAGCAGGGTGGAGTTGTTGTTTCCTACCCTCACCACCTGGGGGCGGCCCGTCAAAGTCTAGGACGCAGTTGCACAGAGCGGGGTCGAGACCCAGACCCTCCAAGTTTGGAGGGTACTATGGTGTTAAATGCTGAGCTGTTGTTGATGAACAGCATTCTTACATAGGTATTCCTCTTGTCCAGATGGGTTAGGGCAGTGTGATTGCGATTTCGTCGTCTGTGGACCTATTGGGGCGGTAAAGTGACTAATAATGTTTATATACGGTTTTACCCACTTCATATATACAGTTGAAGTCAGAAGTTTATACATCCACTCAGGTTGGAGTCATTAAAACTCGTTTTTCAACCACTCCACAAATTTCTTGTTAACAAACTATAGTGTTGGCAAGTCGGTTAGGACATCTACTTTGTGCATGACACAAGTCATTTTTCCAACAATTGTTTACAGACAGATTATTTCACTTATAATTCACTGTATCACAATTCCAGTGGGTCAGAAGTTTACATACACTAAGTTGACTGTGCCTTTAAACAGCTTGGAAAAATCCAGAAAATGTCATGGCTTTAGAAGCTTCTGATAGGATAATTGACATAATTTGAGTCAATTGGAGGTGTACCTGTGGATGTATTTCAAGGCTTACATTCAAACTCAGTGCCTCTTTGCTTGACATCATGGGAAAATCAAAAGAAATCAGCCAAGACCTCAGAAAAAAATGGTAGACCTCCACAAGTCTGGTTCATCCTTGGGAGCAATTTCTAAATGCCTGAAGGTACCACATTCATCTGTTCAAAAAGTACGCAAGTATAAACACCATGGGACCACGCAGCCGTCATACCGCTCAGGAAGGAGACGCGTTCTGTCTCATAGATGAATGTACTTTGGTGAGAAAAGTGCAATTCAGTCCCAGAACAGCAAAGGAGCTTTTTGAAGATGCTGGAGGAAACAGGTGCAAAAGTATTTATATCCACAGTAAAACAAGTCTTATATCGACATGACCTGAAAGGCCGCTCAGCAAGGAAGAAGCCACTGCTCCAAAACCGCCATAAAAAATCCAGACTACGGTTTGCAACTGCACATGGGGACAAAGATTGTATTTTTTGGAGAAATGTCCTCTGGTCTGATGAAACAAAAATGATGGCCATAATGACCATCATTATTTTCAAGCCGAAGAAAACCATCCCAACCGTGAAGCACAGGGTTGGCAGCATCATGTTGTGGGGGTGCTTTGCTGCAGGTGGTGCACATCACAAAATAGATGGCATCATGAGGATTCCCAGCCCGCCTCTCCTCTCCACTTCTCAGCCCTCCTCTCCTCTCCACTTCTCAGCCGTCCTCTCCTCTCCACTTCCCAGCCCTCCTCTCCTCTCCACTTCCCAGCCCTCCTCTCCTCTCCACTTCTCAGCCGTCCTCTCCTCTCCACTTCCCAGCCCTCCTCTCCTCTCCACTTCCCAGCCCTCCTCTCCTCTCCACTTCCCAGCCCTCCTCTCCTCTCCACTTCCCAGCCCTCCTCTCCTCTCCACTTCCCAGCCCTCCTCTCCTCTCCACTTCCCAGCCCTCCTCTCCTCTCCACTTCCCAGCCCTCCTCTCATCTCCACTTCTCAGCCCTCCTCTCCACTTCTCAGCCGTCCTCTCCTCTCCACTTCCCAGCCCTCCTCTCCTCTCCACTTCTCAGCCCTCCTCTCCTCTCCACTTCTCAGCCCTCCTCTCCTCTCCACTTCTCAGCCCTCCTCTCCACTCCCCAGCCCTCCTCTCCACTCCCCAGCCCTCCTCTCCACTCCCCAGCCCTCCTCTCCACTCCCCAGCCCTCCTCTCCACTCCCCAGCCCTCCTCTCCACTCCCCAGCCCTCCTCTCCACTCCCCAGCCCTCCTCTCCACTCCCCTGCCCTCCTCTCCACTCCCCTGCCCTCCTCTCCACTTCCCAGCTCTCCCCTTCTCTCCCCTTCCCAGCTCTCCCCTTCTCTCCCCTTCTCTCCACTCCCCAGCTCTCCCCTTCTCTCCCCTTCCCAGCTCTCCCCTTCTCTCCACTCCCCAGCTCTCCCCTTCTCTCCCCTTCTCTCCACTCCCCAGCTCTCCCCTTCTCTCCACTTCCCAGCTCTCCCCTTCTCTCCTTTCCACTTCCCAGCTCTCCCAGTTCTCTACTCTCCACTCCCCTGCCCTCCTCTCCACTCCCCAGCCCTCCCCTTCTCTCCCCTTCTCTCCACTTCCCAGCTCTCCCCTTCTCTCCCCTTCTCTCCACATCCCAGCTCTCCCCTTCTCTCCACATCCCAGCTCTCCCCTTCTCTCCACTCCCCAGCTCTCCCCTTCTCTCCACTCCCCAGCTCTCCCCTTCTCTCCACTCCCCAGCTCTCCCCTTCTCTCCACTCCCCAGCTCTCCCCTTCTCTCCTCTCCACATCCCAGCTCTCCCCTTCTCTCCTCTCCACATCCCAGCTCTCCCCTTCTCTCCTCTCCACATCCCAGCTCTCCCCTTCTCTCCTCTCCACTTCCCAGCTCTCCCCAGCTCTCCCCTTCTCTCCTCTCCACATCCCAGCTCTCCCCTTCTCTCCTTTCCACTTCCCAGCTCTCCCAGTTCTCTCCTCTCCACTTCCCACTTCCCTTTTCTCTCCAGAACCATCCGGCAGATGTTGACATTGCAGTGACGTGGCCTTATTTACTTCATGTGTCTCTCTCACAAGCTCTGCCTCCATCCCCACGCTGCACTGCACCGCTCTGCCTAGAGGGTTGCCAGGAGCAAGCTAACGAGCTAAGCTAGCTAGCATTAGGAACTGAAACAGTTTTTAAAAAAACAGTCCCTAAAAAGTGGCTAATCCTATAATCTAATGGGCTACGTTTTGAATGTCCCAAATCAGATATTTAGTTTTGTTCCATTGTTTCATCTGTAGTTTCATGCTCTCTAAACTCCTTGTGCTAGTCTGTCTGAAAGCCTGGCTTTAGTTAGCTAGTGGGCTCCAGTTTCCACATCCATTGACCTCACCAAAAACGCTAACTGTGCACTTCTCTCTCTGGTAATCAGTGCTTAAAAAAACCCCTCTGGTCAAAATGACAACCTTGGTCTGTTAGGTAGTTCATATTTTAGGATTAAATTGAGCAATGGTGGTGGGGGGGGAAAAATAAGCTCACTACAATCTTGTCACTTCTCTAATGTGCTTGCCGGTCTCAATATTGTATAAACTGAGCTCTGTTTCACTTCCTCATGTCTAGTTCATCTCTCTGGCTGACTGGTTTTACTATGGCTGCATATGGACACGTCTGAACAGTCATTGATAACATATGACTATAAATCGACAAGCATTACGCTACACCTGCAATGTCTGCTAAATTGATGTTGATGTGACCAATTAAAATTGGATTTTGATTTCAAATCAGACAGACGTTATTAGATCAGCTGTTACCGACTACAGACGGGTCCCAAGACGCTGGTGGGAGTCGTAGAGCCAAACGGAGAACAACATTTTTTCAGAGTTTTTTTTATTATGCAAGTTAGATTTCGGTGGGGGAGCGGACATGGGCTCTAGGGGGTTGTAAGAGGCGGTAAATAAATGATATACTCACAGAAAGCTGTGTAATTACAACAACAGTAGTTGCTTTGAAAACTATAATTTTCCCTCAATAGAATTTTGAGGAGCAGTCATATGCCCTCCTTCCTGCTGCTCGCTCACACAGCAGCCGACAGACAGCGACAGGCAGATACTTTCATAGCAGGAATCAACATAATGTATAGACGATTACTGTTGACCAAATAATGGTTTTAATCTACAGGAACCGGTCTGTATTAAAATCGCTTAAAATTACTGACATATGCAAAATGCTTCGGTAAGAGGAAGGCAATGTCGGTGTGTCAATCATTTTCAGTTTATAGTCCCAGCTGTACTTCATGGTTTGGTGAAGGACAGTGTTTCCAAGGTGGTGAGACTTGTGAACAGGCTGCACCATGGGAGATATGGTTCTACATAACGAGAGTAGGCCTCAAATGTTTCACTATTACTCAGTCAGGTAAGTTAAAACATATTTTCTCACCAGCAACACAGGAAGAGAAAGGGGTGAACATAGAAAATAGGCCTACAGTTTGTGTGTGCACGTGTATAGTACGTGAGCGCCTGAGCGCACTTTAACCTGATTTCTGTAAGGAAGGAAAGAGCATTCCCAACAGCAGAACAGGTGTGGTTCTGTGTGAGAGAAAAAAAATGTCAGTTTCCTTCTCTCTTTCATCCTTCTTACAGTAATTTCCCTTGTTGTATGTAGCCCAGCTAACCTAGCCCAGCTAACCTAGCCCAGCTAACCTAGCCCAGCTAACCTAGCCCAGCTAACCTAGCCCAGCTAACCTTAGCTAACCTAGCCCAGCTAACCTAGCCCAGCTAACCTAGCCCAGCTAACCTAGCCCAGCTAACCTAGCCCAGCTAACCTAGCCCAGCTAACCTAGCCCAGCTAACCTAGCCCAGCTAACCTTAGCTAACCTAGCCCAGCTAACCTAGCCCAGCTAACCTAGTCTAGTCTACATCTGTATGGCATGGCATCATCTGCTTCCAAAGATGCTCCTGGGTAAATCCATTTGAATTCAATCACCTTTTGACAGCATCCCTTTTGATTCAAACTTTCTGTAGATGTTTGCCCATAGAAGAAGTGGTCAAAGTGACTTTTTGGACCTTAAAGAGATAAAGTTTGCCCGTTTTCCATACCCCACCATATCATTAGACATGTCCAGTGATGTCTTCATCACTGGAAAAGATAAACGGTAGCGTTTGATTATCATTTAGAAGCTTACAGACAGTGTTAAACTATATTTTCGGAACATTTTTAAACCATTTTAATCGTCAAATATCTAAACGCAAAAACTCACATTTTCATTTTATATTGAAGCTTAGACCCAATTTCCCATCATCTGAGGTTTTTGTGTTGTTCCCACCATCTGTTGAGACACATGTTCTTGAATTCAGGGTTGGTGTCATTTCAATCATAGGTTCATTCTATGAATTCTGTTTCTATCCTTTCAGACCACTGCAAGTTAGCTGGTACACGTTGACATTTTAAATTGAATTTACATGTTTACTTCTAATTACTATTACAATGATGACCTCCGGTCCACCCAGCGTAAAATAAAACTTAAATGGTCATGTGACCCGGTTTCAGGAAACTAGGCATATGTTGCAAGTCACGAAATCACAGGAGAGCCGTTTGAATGTAAAAAAATATGTATTTTTTTAATCAAAATGTATTTTTTGGTAGAAATGGGTTCTCGAACATGTGATCTTTCATGTGCCTTAATATCAAACTTGTATGTCGTCTGTAAATAGAATAAAATGGTTAAATTACGAGCCTAGTTGGTTTAGCCACAGAAAAAGCGAGCAACCTTCCCGCTAGCCAGGATTGGCTGAGATAATGAGTGGGCTGGACATGCTGAGAGAGGAGTTTGGATTGGTTTGCGGTGTTGCATCTTGTGTCTAAAATGAGCTGCTCATAATGCCTAGATAATCCTTTCTACTGCATTTAAAAAATATATACATTAGTCATGGAGAACTGCAAATATGTTGCTACTGCTCTCAATAACATTGCTACCCTGAATTTATCAGGCGCTATCGACAAAAGTCAGTGGGAAAAAGTTGGACTACTTTCTGGATGAGGAATGCTGACTCTCTCTCACTCTGGAAAATAACACATTTTGAAATCAGTGGAACACAACGGGCCAAACAAGCTGTGCAAACTAAACGGAAACAACACAGGATGTCTGATGAAAGGGCTTGCAGTCTCTCATGAAGCGTTCATCCATGTATACAGGTAAGAATCTAGCTATGGATTCAGATATTATAAGTTTCTAATGTTTTCAGAAAGTTGTTTTAAGTGCAAGCTAAGGCTAGCTGTTAGCTAGCCAGCTGGAGTTTGATGGCTGGCTTGCTAACTAACATTAAACCTAGCGTTATGTGGTTAACTTTAGCTAGCTATGAGAATCGGTTTGTTTTGCTAGTAACGTTACTCTATGGACTGGGATTATAGTTTATTTTTACTTAGCTAACATTTAACGTGACATGTCTAAACAAAATATCCCAAGTTGAAGCTTGCTGTTAGCTAGCTAACATTAACTGAGGTTAGGTGGCTGGCTTGCTAGCTAACATTAACTTATGAGTTTGAGGTTTGTGTAACGTTAGTGATGTTTTCTTAGAATGCCATTTCGCATGGCTAGTTATAGCCTAATGTTAGTTAACCAATAGGTTCATTGTTAGCTAGTTAGCTAACTTTAGCTAGCTATGACAATCGGTTTGTATTGCTAGTTAAAGCTTGCTGTTAGCTAGCCAGCTAACGTTAGATGGCTGGCTAGCTACAGTAGCTAATATTACCTGTATGAACTGTGTGTAGTGATGTTATCTCAGAATGCCATTTCGCATCTATTGTATAATAATGCTAAAATATTTGTATCTGGAATTTGTCTTTCAGCATCAATCAGTAGAATACGCCTGACTCTAATCCAGTCATGAAAAAGAGAGCTGGCCCTAGCAAGCAAAGGCAGCAGCGCAGTCATCTTCATGCACCATTTCACCAACTACAGAGTTGGGGAAACATGTGTGGACCTGAATTGTGATAACTGCAGTGGCCCAAACAAGAACAAGGTTATGCTCTGGTATTGTGCCTGGCGGACCATGCCACAAGCTCCACCACAGTCTGGACCTTCACTTCCTGATCACAGGCCACACCAAGTTTGCCCCCGACTGGTGCTTCGGCCTCATCAAGCAGCACTTCAGAAAGACCAGAGTGAACACTATGTCTGAGATTGCTGGTGTTGTGAAAGACAGCACTGTGACAGGGGTCAACATCCCACAGATGGTTGGACTGGAGGATGGTATGGTGCTGGTGGAAAGCTATGGCTGGCAACAACACCTGACTCAGCACTTCAGGCCACTGCCACAGATCAAGCAGTACCAGCACTTCAGGTAAAAAATAATTTTCATTGTATGATGTTATTCCTCTTATCTAAACTGGGGAGGTGAATTGATGTTGTGCAGGGTTGTTATGTCTTCTGATTTGTTGTTGTTGTTATTTCCTGTTTTACAGCGTCAATGTTCTGGAGCCTGGTGTTGTTGTCTCCAAGGAGCGTTCGGACTCAGTCGTGACCAGGTTTCAGCTGCTGCACAGCTAGGCACCCTTCCTCCTATAGATGGTCTGCCTGTACAGGCACCACCTGGACTGGACACCCTTCCTCCTATAGATGGTCTGTCTGTACAGGCACCACCTGGACTGGACACCCTTCCTCCTATAGATGGTCTACCTGTACAGGCCCCACCTGGACACAACTAGACCCCCTTCCTCCTATAGATGGTCTGCCTGTACAGGCACCACCTGGACTGGACACCCTTCCTCCTATAGATGGTCTACCTGTACAGGCCCCACCTGGACACAGCTGGACACCCTTCCTCCTATAGATGTTCTGCCTGTACAGGCACCACCTGGACACAACTAGACACCCTTCCTCCTATAGATGTTCTGCCTGTACAGGCACCACCTGGACACAACTAGACACCCTTCCTCCTATAGATGGTCTGCCTGTACAGGCTATTGATATTGTTCTTCTACATACTGTATAATATTTTACATTGACACTATCTATTTCTGATATTGCTACTATGCAAGTAACCATTTGGATGTACCGTTCTGCCTTCTGTAGAGACTATCCACTTAGCAAGACTTAGCAAAATATTGATATATAAAATGAATATTGATGTGTGTGGTCGTGACATATCACAACAATATCATGTGACCTGTATCAAGTGTCCACCACTTAAATATATGGTGCATTTGTCTGTTTATATTCTGTACATGTGCACCTCACTCAGGCTTCAACTCAGTTTGCATGGCCTTAAGTTACGTATGAAATGCAATGTGATAAGTGTGTGTGTAACAGTATATAAAGTATGCTAATGTACTTGTGTGAAGACATTTGGGCAGTGGTCAAAAGTACTTCAGTAAAAATACTTAAAAGTACTACTCAAGTAGTTTTTGGAGGTATCAGTACTTTACTATTTATATATTTGGCAACTTTTACTTCACTACATTTGTAAAGAAAATAATGTCATTTTTACTCCGTACATTTTCCTTGACACCCAAAAGTACATTTTGACAGGAAAATGGTCCAATTCAAACACTGATCAACAGAAAATCCCTGGTCGTCCCTACTGTCTCTGATCTGGAGGACTCACTAAACAGAGAACATCCCTGGTCATCCCTACTGCCTCTGATCTGGAGGACTCACTAAACAGAGAACATCCGTGGTCATCCCTACTGCCTCTGATCTGGAGGACTCACTAAACAGGGAACATCCCTGGTCATCCCTACTGCCTCTGATCTGGAGGACTCACTAAACAGAGAACATCTCTGGTCATCCCTACAGCCTCTGATCTGGAGGACTCACTAAACACACATTCTTAATTTGTAAATTATGTCTGAGTGTTGGAGTGTTCCCCTGGCTCTCCGTCAATAAAAACAATAAAATTATGCCATCTGGTTTTTCTTAATATAAGGAATTTATTTCCACCACTGGATGTGGCTGTGGGTTACAGCATTTCTCTCACATGAACCATCAATTTAGACCAGTGTTTCTGGGTAAGAGTCATCTAATATTTATAACATATTTTTATCTACACACTTTCTGTTTACCTGGAATTGTTCCTTATTGTAGGCTACTACTACTTTTAGTCTTCATCTTCACTACACTACTCACTGTTCACCTTACATGTGAATCCTTAGAGATGGGTGGTGCCGGCTTAAGAGCGTGTGAACAATCCTGAATGGGTGGAGACAAAGAAGAGCTCTCCAGTACAGCAGGTACCAAAACATTCAAAGGCCCTTTTCTCAAAAGTGAGTTTACAAGTTTATCAACTTTCAAAGCAGAATTACTTTCCCATTGATCCTCAAAAATGCAGTGTATAATATACCATTTAGTAGCTCTGAGACGCTACTTTTATCCAATGTAAAAAAAAAATATTAAAACTTTTGCTACTTAAGGCCGAATCGAGGTGGTGAGTCACTATTTTATACAATGGAATTGTTGAATACTTGTTTCTGATTGGCTTGAAGGGCATTCTAGAGCGTGCATTATTTCCCTATAACGCACGTGCGTTATATTGACTGTTTTAATTGACCGTTAATTAACAAACACATTTAGCATCTCCGGTCTTCCACACACAGCTTACAAGCCACTGATGCAGACCTTTTTGGTACATCTACATTTTAAAAAGTCTAATTAAATCCATGTAATATAGCCTACACTTTCACAATACATCCATTATTTATTTTAGACCGGTCTAAAGAAACATGATATGAAGAAAATGTAGTCTATTTCAGAAGAACAGAATAGCATTCTCTGAGTTGTACTCTGATACAAACGTTGGGCTATATGTCTTGATTTTTAATACATTCTAAGGCTGCATGATGCGACCAATGATGATTTGAAAAAAGTCACATGAAAGGCATGAGCTCTGCTTTGTATTTTGTGCAGGCTGAACACACTTCATCAGTCTCTCTCATTCACAATTCGACAAGCACTTGATAATGCCTCGGATTTCCCGGCGGCATCCCCTTTGTGTGGCCGTAATGCCCCTTAAATAAATCCATGTCCTTTGCGGCCATTGAACCCTTGGGCTGAATATAATCATTATAATTCCCTTTCTGCCGGCTGCATGCTCCGAAGCACCACTCACTCACATGGCTCGTTTAGATATCTCAATTCTTATTCAATAAGCTCGGGTCCTTCTCACAGACTACAAGTGAAGACGGACACATCGGGGACGCACCGCCACATTCAGAGACGCATATTGGAGATGTTAGAAGAACTGTCTCGTCAGCCAACCAGATGAGTAGTAGATCTAACCAACAGCAGAAGCACAATGTCAATCTACTATCCCCCATAGTACAAAAGTTGACTTATTCTATTGGTCAAATTGTCCTTCTGTTCTAGAAATTAATATTCACCAAACGTAGTCTGGGACAGTTTTGGGAAGCGATAGATCCCAAATTAATATATCCACTAGCATCAAAAAATCTTGAAAGCAACAGATCAGAACCTGTAGCTGAAAATGTTGATAAACTATTAGGCTCTTTCTTCATATAAGCGCAGCAATGCGCACATGGCAATAGGTTATTTAAAGTTTTTTTTAAATAAATGTTTAATAGGCAAGTCAGTTAAGAACAAATTCTTATTTTCAATGACGGCCTAGGAACAGTGGGTTAACTGCCTTGTTCAGGGGCAGAACGACAGATTTGTACCTTGTCAGCTCGGGGATTCGATCTTGCAACCTTTCGGTTACTAGTCCAACGCTCTAACCACTAGGCTACGCTGCCGCTATAAGCACAAATGTTTCCAAAATCCACTCAGAGGGAAAACACTGTTCTCGAGAGTGATGGCACATGCAATTATGCATGTAACATTTTTTGAAAGCAATAGATCAGCTGAAAATGTTGGTAAACTATTAGGCTGTTTCTTCACATTTTAAGCGCAGCAATGCACACATGGCAATAGGCTATAAGCACAAATGTTTCCAAAATCCACTGAGGGAAAACTCTGTTCTCGAGAGTGATGGCACATGCAATTATGCATGTAATGCTTTATCATATCAGGTGCATTTTTATGGTGAAAATGATCTTCCCCAAATGTGAAACTCAGGCGCAGTTAGGCTGGTTGTAAAGCGGATTAATGTGCTTCATTTTAAGAAGTTATTTGGCCACTTTAGTTGTGATACAAACCTTATCAAAACATATAGGCCTATGGGCCAGCTTACATGAGGTGAAAAGGCATGCTCTGTTTCTTGCCTTACTGCACAAGCTGGGCAGCATTCACAAGTGATACGCTACTATTGCCACCCATCAGACTATTCTTGATTTAAATCTTGTCTTTACATATACTAAATGATATATGTGTGAAATTTGTTTTGATTTGAAATGGACCATTATCATGCACCTGTTCTGGGATTGAATTGCACTTTTCGCACCAAAGTACGTTCATCTCTAGGAGACAGAACGCGTCTCCTTCCTGAGCGGTATGACGGCTGCGTGGTCCCATGGTGTTTAAACTTGCGTACTATTTGAACAGATGAATGTGGTACCTTCAGGCATTTGGAAATTGCGCCCAAGGATGAACCAGACTTGTGGAGGTCTACAATTTTTTTCTGAGGTCTTGGCTGATTTCTTCTGATTTTCCCATGAAGTCAAGCAAAGAGGCACTGAGTTTGAATGTAGGCCTTGAAATACATCCACAGGTACACCTCCAATTGACTCAAATTATGTCAATTAGCCTATCAGAAGCTTCTGAAGCCATGACATCATTTTCTGGAATTTCCCAAGCTGTTTAAAGGCACAGTCAACTTAGTGTATGTAAACTTCTGACCCACTGGAATTGTGATACAGTGAATTATAAGTGAAATAATCTGTCTGTAAATAATTGTTGGAAAAATGACTTGTGTCATGCACAAAGTAGATGTCCTAACCGACTTGTCAAAACTATAGTTTGTTAACAAGAAATTTGTGGAGTGGTTGAAAAACAAGTTTTAATGACTCCAACCTAAGTCTTTGTAAACTTCTGACTTCAACTGTATGTATGACATTATTAGCTAGATTGCCTGTCTTGTTAGCATATTTCGCTAGCAGCCTCCTATGGAAATTTGCTAGTACCAATGGCCGTTTTATTTTGCGTTTCAGCGTCACCTTGGCTACTAAGACAACCGGTATGTTGTAAATCCCGTGATGTGAGGAGGACTGTATGACGATATGAAAGTCTGGATACAGCCCATCCCTAATCACTATTCACCCTGTTCTAAATCAGATATCAGGAGTAGTCCTGGCCTCCCATTCAGGTATTAGGAGTAGTCCTGGCCGTCCCATTCAGATATCAGGAGTAGTCCTGGCCTCCCATTCAGATATTAGGAGTAGTCCTGGCCTCCCATTCAGATATTAGGAGTAGTCCTGGCCGTCCCATTCAGATATCAGGAGTAGTCCTGGCCTCCCATTCAGATATTAGGAGTAGTCCTGCCCTCCCATTCAGATATTAGGAGTAGTCCTGGCCGTCCCATTCAGATATTAGGAGTAGTCCTGGCCTCCCATTCAGATATTAGGAGTAGTCCTGGCCGTCCCATTCTGGACAATTGAACAGCCTTTTTTTCTTTCTTATTCTGACACTGAGATGGAATTTCTTCGCTTGGATGAAATTCCGTGGCCTCCGGGCTTACAGCCTTGTTAAGGACGATTAATCAGATTTAACGTGTCTGGCACGTTGAGGAGAAGACAAAGTCATCTTGACTGTGTCTGAACTCTGAAGTTGAACTCCTGACTCTCTGTCAAAGGGGTGTTGTGTCATTCTCTGACCCCCCCCCCCCCGCCGTTCTCTCCCAAGTCCCCACTTCCTGTCTCACAGCTGGCCCGGGCGCCAAGTTTCCCATGACCCATTGCTGCTCCGTTGCTGTTTTTGTAAAAATATATACATATTTAGTCACATGTACACGGTCGCAGATGTAGCTGCAGTGTACAGTGAAATACTTCAGCTCCAACAGTGCAGGTGTGAATGAAACAATAAATACATCAAATATATTGACAAATGGTCAATATAAATGTCCATTGGAGTGGCAGCAGAGGAGATGTCTGTTGGGGCTGAAACATCCAAAAGGGGAGCAACGGTGGTATAGGACGGCCAAGGGGGACAGTGGTGTCTATTCAGCAGCCTGATGGTCTGGGGGTAAAAACAGCTGACTAGTGGTGTCTATTCAGCAGCCTGATGGTAGAAACAGCTGACTTGTGGTGTCTATTCAGCAGCCTGATGGTCTGGGGATAGAAACAGCTGACTAGTGGTGTCTATTCAGCAGCCTGATGGTAGAAACAGCTGACTAGTGGTGTCTATTCAGCAGCCTGATGGTAGAAACAGCTGACTAGTGGTGTCTATTCAGCAGCCTGATGGTCTGGGGTAGAAACAGATGACTAGTGGTGTCTATTCAGCAGCCTGATGGTCTGGGGATAGAAACAGCTGACTAGTGGTGTCTATTCAGCAGCCTGATGGTAGAAACAGCTGACTAGTGGTGTCTATTCAGCAGCCTGATGGTCTGGGGTAGAAACAGCTGACTAGTGGTGTCTATTCAGCAGCCTGATGGTCTGGGGTAGAAACAGCTGACTAGTGGTGTCTATTCAGCAGCCTGATGGTCTGGGGTAGAAACAGCTGACTAGTGGTGTCTATTCAGCTGCCTGATGGTCTGGGGGTAGAAACAGCTGACTAGTGGTGTCTATTCAGCAGCCTGATGGTAGAAACAGCTGACTAGTGGTGTCTATTCAGCAGCCTGATGGTCTGGGGGTAGAAACAGCTGACTAATGGAGTCTATTTAGCAGCCTGATGGTCTGATGGTAGAAACAGCTGACTAGTGGTGTCTATTCAGCAGCCTGATGGTAGAAACAGCTGACTAGTGGTGTCTATTCAGCAGCCTGATGGTCTGATGGTAGAAACAGCTGACTCGTGGTGTCTATTTAGCAGCTATTGACCAGTCTGTTAGTTTTAACCATGATGCTCCTGTAATCAAATCAAATGTTATTGGTTGCATACATGTTTCAGATGTTATTGCGGGTATATCGAAATGCTTGTTTTCCTAGCTCCA
>NC_042958.1:55000-225000 GCF_901001165.1 Salmo trutta
CTGTTCAACTGTCTTAGCAGTAGTAGTAGTGCTGTTCAACTGTCTTAGCAGCAGTAGTAGTAGTGCTGTTCAACTGTCTTAGCAGTAGTAGTAGTGCTGTTCAACTGTCTTCACAGCAGCAGTAGTGGTGCTGTTCAACTGTCTTAGCAGCAGCTGTAGTGGTGCTGTTCAACTGTCTCAACATAAGTGGTGCTGTTCAACTGGCTTAACATCAGTTGTGGTGCTGTTCAACTGTCTTAGCAGCAGTAGTGATGCTGTTCAACTGTCTTAGCAGCAACAGTAGTTGTGCTTTTGAACTGTCTTAGCAGCAGAAGTTGTGGTGCTGTTCAACTGTCTTAGCAGCAGCTGTAGTGGTGCTCTTCAACTGTCTCAACATAAGTTGTGCTGTTCAACTGGCTTAGCATCAGTTGTGGTGCTGTTCAACTGTCTTAGCAGCAGCAGTAGAGGTGCTGTTCAACTGTCTTAGCAGCAGCAGTAGAGGTGCTGTTCAACTGTCTTAGCAACAACAGTAGTACTGGGGCTGTTCATCTGTCTTAGCGGTAGTAGTAGTGCTGTTCAACTGTCTTAGCAGCAGCAGTAGTAGTGCAGTTCATCTAGCTTAGCAGCAGTAGTGGTGCTTTTCAACTGTCTTAGCAGCAGCAGTAGTAGTGCTGTTCAACTGTCTTAGCAGTAGTAGTAGTGCTGTTCAACTGTCTTAGCAGCAGTAGTGGTGCTTTTCAACTGTCTTATCAGCAGTAGTAGTGCTGTTCAACTGTCTTAGCAGCAGCAATAGTGGTGCTGTTCTACTGTCTTAGCAGCAGCAATAGTGGTGCTGTTCTACTGTCTTAGCAGCAGCAATAGTGGTGCTGTTCAACTGTCTTAGCAGCAGCAGTAGTGGTGCTGTTCAACTGGCTTAGCAGCAGCAGTAGTGGTGCTGTTCAACTGGCTTAGCAGCAGCAGTAGTGGTGCTGTTCAACTGGCTTAGCAGTACTGTTCATCTGGCTTAGCAGCAGTAGTGGTGCTGCTCAACTGGCTTAGCAGCAGCAGTAGTGGTGCTGTTCTTCTGTCTTAGCAGTAGTAGTAGTAGTGCTGCTCAACTGTCTTAGCAACAGCAGTAGTGGTGCTGTTCTTCTGTCTTAGCAGCAGCAGTAGTAGTGCTGCTCAACTGTCTTAGCAGCAGCAGTAGTGGTGCTGTTCTTCTGTCTTAGCAGCAGCAGTAGTGGTGTTGTTCAACTGGCTTAGCAGCAGTAGTAGTAGTGCTGTTCAACTGTCTTAGCAGCAGTAGTAGTGGTGTTGTTCAACTGGCTTAGCAGCAGTAGTAGTGGTGTCGTTCAACTGGCTTAGCAGCAGTAGTAGTGGTGTTGTTCAACTGGCTTAGCAGCAGCAGTAGTGGTGTTGTTCAACTGGCTTAGCAGCAGCAGTAGTGGTGTTGTTCAACTGGCTTAGCAGCAGCAGTAGTGGTGTTGTTCAACTGGCTTAGCAGCAGTAGTAGTGGTGTTGTTCAACTGGCTTAGCAGCAGTAGTAGTGGTGTTGTTCAACTGTCTTAGCAGCAGTAGTAGTGGTGTTGTTCAACTGTCTTAGCAGCAGTATTTCTCTGAATACCCACAGACAGCCATATGGCAGCATGCAGCTGTGGAGGCATTAAGGATGTGGTGAACTCCTATCACTCTGTCATTCCTCTCATTGTAAAGATAAGATTTCTCCTTCTCACCAGTCGTGTGTTGCATCGGGAGGAAGTTGATGAGGCCATGTTGTGCACCATGGTTGTCTCTTATCCACAACGAGGCCATGTTGTGGTGGAAAAGTTGCAACGCTGTAAAAACTGTTGTAGATCTGGTTTGTATTCAGCGTGAACTTTTCCTGCTTCCTGTAACTAACTGGTGATTTCTTAGCCTCCGTCAGTACAAGACCTGGTGTTGGTCCACCACCTCAACAGGGGGATCAGAGGGCTATGACCTGGTGTTGGTCCACCACCTCAACAGGGGGATCAGAGGACTATGACCTGGTGTTGGTCCACCACCTCAACAGGGGGATCAGAGGACTATGACCTGGTGTTGGTCCACCACCTCAACAGGGGGATCAGAGGACTATGACCTGGTGTTGGTCCACCACCTCAACAGGGGGATCAGAGGACTATGACCTGGTGTTGGTCCACCACCTCAACAGGGGGATCAGAGGACTATGACCTGGTGTTGGTCCACCACCTCAACAGGGGGATCAGAGGGCTATGACCTGGTGTTGGTCCACCACCTCAACAGGGGAATCAGAGGACTATGACCTGGTGTTGGTCCACCACCTCAACAGGGGGATCAGAGGACTATGACCAGGTGTTGGTCCACCACCTCAACAGAGGGATCAGAGGACTATGTAGGCTGCTGGCTGTGAACTAGTTCTCATCTTAAAGGTTCTAGCTTAGGACCATGTTACCTCGTTTACCTTTCTATTTAGAGTTAACATGGGGCCTACCTCGTTTACCTTTCTATTTAGAGTTAACATGTGGCCTACCTCAGTTTGCCTTTCTATTTAGAGTTAACATGGGGCCTACCTCGTTTACCTTTCTATTTAGAGTTAACATGGGGCCTACCTCTGTGTGTGTTTACCTTTTATTTCAGCTGTTATGTTTCTGTTTGGTTTCGGCCTCAGTAAAACGGTTTGAGTAAAACGTAATTATTTTGATTTGGTTTCGTCCTATATAAACGGTATGAGTAGATTGAGTGCTTTAATTGCTTGGACGTTATACAGATGTTGTATTTTCATCTAGTGGAATTCGCTGCACATTTTTGAGGAAGATAATTGTATATTCAGACTCACGTGTGTTTGACAACAGCTGATAATGTTGAAAGTCTCTGAGCTCTTCGCCTTTCAACAGGACAACGACCCTAAGCACACAGCCAAGACAACGCAGGAGTGGCTTCGATTCCGTTTTTTTTATTTGCAAAAAAAATAAAAAATAAACTGTTTTTGCTTTGTCATTATGGGATATTGTGTGTAGATTGATGAGGAAAAACAACAATTTAATACATTTAGAATAAGGCTGTAATGTAACAAAATGTGGAAAATTAAGGTTTAAACAATTTGACCAATGCAGAATAGTTGATTTGAAGAGTAGGAGAGGAAGAGGGGTGAGGAAGAATGGAGAGGAAGAGTGGAGAAGAGAGGAAGAGTGGAGAAGAGAGGAAGAGTGGAGAGGAGGAGTGGAGCTTGTCTTCTTTGTCTACGCCAGCCCTGAGAGGGGTGGAGAGGAGAGAGTTCCAGGCCTTCAGCTTTTGACATGCAGAGTAAAATCAGCTCTTTGTTTTTGCGGGCCAGCCCGGTGCTCCCTCCCTATGTTGCCTCCCAGGGTTCATGAATGTAATTATAGTTGGCTGAGCTGACGGAGTGGAGGCAGGAGACGACACGCTAGGAGCCAGGAACTAACTAGGAGCCAGGAGCTAGGAACTAACTAGGAGCCAGGAGCTAGGAACTAACTAGGAGCCAGGAACTAGCTAGGAGCCAGGAGATAGGACTAGCTAGGAGCCAGGAACTAACTAGGAGTTAGCTAGGAGCCAGGAACTAGCTAGGCGCCAGGAACTAGCTAGGAGCCAGGAGCTAGGAACTAGCTAGGAGCCAGGAGAAAGGAACTAACTAGGAGCCAGGAGCTAGGACTAGCTAGGAGCCAGGAGCAAAGAACTAGCTAGGAGCCAGGAGCAAGGAACTAGCTAGGAGCCAGGAGCTAGGACTAGCTAGGAGCCAGGAACTAGGAACTAGCTAGGAGCCAGGAGCTAGGAACTAGCTAGGAGCCAGGAGCTAGGAACTAGCTAGGAGCCAGGAGCTAGGAACTAGCTAGGAGCCAGGAGCAAGGAACTAACTAGGAGCCAGGAGCAAGGAACTAACTAGGAGCCAGGAGCAAGGAACTACCTAGGAGCCAGGAACTAGCTAGGAGCCAGGAGCCAGGAACTAACTAGGAGCCAGGAACTAGCTAGGAGCCAGGAACTAGCTAGGAGCCAGGAACTAGGAGCTAGCTAGGAGCCAGGAGATAGCTAGGAGCCAGGAACTAGGAACTAGCTAGGAGCTAGGAACTAGCTAGGAGCCAGGAGCTAGCTAGGAGCCAGGAGCTAGGAGCTAGCTAGGAGCCAGGAGCTAGGAGCTAGCTAGGAGCCAGGAGCTAGGAACTAGCTAGGAGCCAGGAACTAGGAGCTAGCTAGGAGCCAGGAGCTAGCTAGGAGCCAGGAGCTAGGAACTAGCTAGGAGCTAGGAACTAGCTAGGAGCCAGGAACTAGCTAGGAGCCAGGAGATAGGAACTAACTAGGAGTTAGCTAGGAGCCAGGAACTAGGAACTAGCTAGGAGCCAGGAACTAGGAACTAGCTAGGAGTTAGCTAGGAGCCAGGAACGAGCTAGGAGCCAGGAGCCAGGAACTAGCTAGGAGCCAGGTACTAGCTAGGAGCCAGGAACTAGCTAGGAACTAGCTAGGAGCCAGGAACTAGCTAGGAGCCAGGAACTAGCTAGGAGCCAGGAGCTAGCTAGGAGCCAGGAACTAGCTAGGAGCCAGGAACTAGCCAGGAGCCAGGAACTAGCCAGGAGCCAGGAACTAGCCAGGAGCCAGGAGATAGCTAGGAGTCAGGAGATAGCTAGGAGTCAGGAGCTAGCTAGGAGCCAGGAGCTAGCTAGGAGCCAGGAACTAGCCAGGAACTAGCTAGGAACTAGGAGCCAGGTACTAGCTAGGAGCCAGGAACTAGCTAGGAGCTAAGAGCCAGGTACTAGCTAGGAGCCAGGAGCTAGGAACTAGGAGCCAGGTACTAGCTAGGAGCCAGGAACTAGCTAGGAGCCAGGAACTAGCCAGGAACTAGCTAGGAGCCAGGAACTAGCTAGGAGCTAGGAGCCAGGAACTAGTTAGGAGCCAGGAACTAGCTAGGAGCCAGGAACTAGCTAGGAGCCAGGAACTAGCTAGGAGCCAGGTACTAGCTAGGAGCCAGGAATTCGCTAGGAGCCAGGAGCTAGGAACTAGCTAGGAGCCAGGTACTAGCTAGGAGCTAGGAGCCAGGAACTAGCTAGGAGCCAGGAACTAGCTAGGAGCCGGAAACTAGCTAGGAGCCAGGAACTAGCTAGGAGCCAGGAACTAGCTAGGAGCCAGGAGATAGCTAGGAGCCAGGAGATAGCTAGGAGCTAGGAGCCAGGAACTAGCTAGGAGCCAGGAGCTAGCTAGGAGCCAGGAGCTAGCCAGGAGCCAGGAACTAGCTAGGAGCCAGGAACTAGCTAGGAGCCAGGAACTAGCTAGGAGCCAGGAACTAGCTAGGAGCCAGGAACTAGCTAGGAGCTAGGAGCCAGGAACTAGCTAGGAGCCAGGTACTAGCTAGGAGCTAGGAGCCAGGTACTAGCTAGGAGCTAGGAGCCAGAAACTAGCTAGGAGCCAGGAACTAGCTAGGAGCCAGGAACTAGCCAGGAGGCAGTAACTAGCCAGGAACTAGCTAGGAGCTAGGAACTAGGAGCCAGGTACTAGCTAGGAGCCAGGAACTAGCTAGGAGCTAGGAGCCGGGTACTAGGTTGGAGCCAGGAGCTAGGAACTAGGAGCCAGGTACTGGCTAGGAGCCAGGAACTAGCTAGGAGCCAGGAACTAGCCAGGAACTAGCTAGGAGCCAGGAACTACCTCGGAGCCAGGAACTACCTCGGAGCCAGGAACTAGCTAGGAGCCAGGTACTAGCTAGGAGCCAGGAACTAGCTAGGAGCCAGGAGCTAGCTAGGAGCCAGGTACGAGCTTGGAGCTAGGAGCCAGGTACTAGCTAGGAGCCAGGAACTAGCTAGGAGACAGGTACTAGCTAGGAGCCAGGTACTAGCTAGGAGCCAGGAACTAGCTAGGAGCCAGGAGCCAGGAACTAGCTAGGAGCCAGGAACTAGCTAGGAGCCAGGATCTAGCTAGGAGCTAGGAGCCAGGAACTAGCTAGGAGCCAGGAACTAGCTAGGAGCCAGGAACTAGCTAGGAGCCATGAACTAGCTAGGAGCCAGGAGCTAGGAACTAGCTAGGAGCCAGGAACTAGCCAGGAGCTAGGAACTAGCTAGGAGCCAGGAACTAGGAACTAGCCAGGAGCTAGGAACTAGCTAGGAGCTAGGAACCAGGAACTAGCTAGGAGCCAGGAACTAGGAACTAGCTAGGAGCCAGGAACTAGCTAGGAGCCAGGAACTAGCTAGGAGCCAGGAACTAGCTAGGAGCCAGGTACTAGCTAGGAGCCAGGAACTAGCCAGGAGCTAGGAACCAGGAGCTAGCTAGGAGCCAGGAACTAGCTAGGAGCCAGGTACGAGCTTGGAGCTAGGAGCCAGGTACTAGCTAGGAGCCAGGAACTAGCTAGGAGCCAGGTACTAGCTAGGAGCCAGGTACTAGCTAGGAGCCAGGAACTAGCTAGGAGCCAGGAGCCAGGAACTAGCTAGGAGCCAGGAACTAGCTAGGAGCCAGGTACTAGCTAGGAGCTAGGAGCCAGGAACTAGCTAGGAGCCAGGAACTAGCTAGGAGCCAGGAACTAGCCAGGAAGTAGCTAGGAGCCAGGAACTACCTCGGAGGTAGGAACTAGCTAGGAGCCAGGAACTAGCTAGGAGCCAGGAACTAGCTAGGAGCCAGGTACTAGCTAGGAGCCAGGTACTAGCTATTAGCCAGGTACTAGCTAGGAGCCAGGAACTAGCTAGGAGCCAGGAACTAGCTAGGAGCCAGGAGTAAGCTAGGAGCCAGGAACTAGCTAGGAGCCAGGAGCTAGCTAGGAGCCAGGTACTAGCTAGTAGCCAGGAACTAGGTACTAGCTAGGAGCCAGGAACTAGGTACTAGCTAGGAGCCAGGAGCTAGCTAGGAGCCAGGAGCTAGGAACTAGCTAGGAGCTAGGAACTAGCTAGGAGCTTGGAACTAGCTAGGAGCCAGGAACTAGCCAGGAGCCAGGAACTGGCTAGGAGCCAGGTACTAGCTAGGAGCCAGGTACTAGCTAGGAGCCAGGAACTAGCTAGGAGCCAGGAACTAGCTAGGAGCCAGGAACTAGGAACCAGGAACTAGCTAGGAGCTAGGAACCAGGAACTAGCTAGGAGCTAGGAACCAGGAACTAGCTAGGAGCCAGGAACTAGCTAGGAGCCAGGAACTAGCTAGGAGCCAGGAACTAGCTAGGAGCCAGGAACTAGCTAGGAGCCAGCTAGGAGCCAGCTAGGAGCCAGGAACTAGCTAGGAGCCAGGAACTAGCTAGGAGCCAGGAACTAGCTAGGAGCCAGGAGCTAGGAACTAGCTAGGAGCCAGGAACTAGCCAGGAGTTAGGAACTAGCTAGGAGCCAGGAACTAGGAACTAGCTAGGAGCCAGGAACTAGCCAGGAGCTAGGAACTAGCTAGGAGCTAGGAACCAGGAACTAGCTAGGAGCTAGGAACTAGCTAGGAGGAGCCAGGTACTAGCTAGGAGCCAGGAACTAGCCAGGAGCCAGGAACTAGCTAGGAGCCAGGAACTAGCTAGGAGCTAGGAACCAGGAACTAGCTAGGAGCCAGGAACTAGCTAGGAGCCAGGAACTAGCTAGGAGCCAGGAGCCAGGAACTAGCTAGGAGCCAGGAACTAGCTAGGAGCCAGGAGCTAGCTAGGAGCCTTGGAACTAGCTAGGACCACAGTGTACTGTACTGTACACACCCTGATGGTCCTCCTTCTCGTCCTCCTCGCTAAAACAACAAACACAGACCAATAATAACCCTCTTCCATGTTTGTACCTTCTGCACATATTAAACAACAGACAGGCATATCAATCACAATTTCAAGGTAAAGAGGAAGCCATTCCGGAACGTGTGTGTGTGTGTGTGTGTGTGTGTGTGTGTGTGTGTGTGTGTGTGTGTGTGTGTGTGTGTGTGTGTGTGTGTGTGTGTGTGTGTGTGTGTGTGTGTGTGTGTGTGTGTGTGTGTGTGTGTGTGTGTGTGTGCGCGCAGTGTGTGAGGAGGTCATGGTTGTTTTGAAATGGAGGGTGGAGTCCTAAAATCACACACATTCCTCAGGTATTATTACTCTGGTCCCCCTGGTCTCACCCCCACAGGAGAGGAGACCAGTTAGATTGTTATTGGCCTAGTCATATCAGAACCAGGCTGGTGAGGAGGCCAGTTAGATTGTTATTGGCCTAGTCATATCAGCACCAGGCTGGTCTCACCCCCACAGGAGAGGAGGAGACCAGGCTGGTCTCACCCCCACAGGAGAGGAGACCAGTTAGATTGTTATTGGCCTAGTCATATCAGCACCAGGCTGGTCTCATCCCCACAGGAGAGGAGACCAGTTAGATTGTTATTGGCCTAGTCATATCAGCACCAGGCTGGTCTCATCCCCACAGGAGAGGAGGCCAGTTAGATTGTTATTGGCCTAGTCATATCAGCACCAGGCTGGTCTCATCCCCACAGGAGAGGAGACCAGTTAGATTATTATTGGCCTAGTCATATCAGCACCAGGCTGGTCTCATCCCCACAGGAGAGGAGACCAGTTAGATTGTTATTGGCCTAGTCATATCAGCACCAGGCTGGTCTCATCCCCACAGGAGAGGAGACCAGTTAGATTGTTATTGGCCTAGTCATATCAGCACCAGGCTGGTCTCATCCCCACAGGAGAGGAGACCAGTTAGATTGTTATTGGCCTACTCATATCAGCACCAGGCTGGTCTCACCCCCACAGGAGAGGAGGAGACCAGGCTGGTCTCACCCCCACAGGAGAGGAGACCAGTTAGATTGTTATTGGCCTAGTCATATCAGCACCAGGCTGGTCTCATCCCCACAGGAGAGGAGACCAGTTAGATTGTTATTGGCCTAGTCATATCAGCACCAGGCTGGTCTCACCCCCACAGGAGAGGAGGAGACCAGGCTGGTCTCACCCCCACAGGAGAGGAGACCAGGCTGGTCTCACCCCCACAAGAGAGGAGACCAGTTAGATTGTTATTGAAATGCTAATAGTTTTTCTGTTTCCTGTTTTCAGGTGACAAAACAAGCCATGTAGCGAATCGTTGTAATCCGCCGTAAAATATTATTTTCAATAACCAAAAATATTGTTTTCAGCTGTTTGAAGCTGGTGTACAAAACCAAACTTAAAGACTCAAAAATTAACTTAAGAATGGGCTGCATAGAAAGAGCACACACAGAACAGATCTACTGCTTGTTAGACTGGCTTTCAATGAGAAGGACAGATCTATAACTCATTTCTGTGAATTTCGTTGGGTCGTCCAAAACAGTGACATAGTGCAGCTTTAAATATCTGCTCCGAATTCAGATGCAAAGATCAGCTATGACACCTTGAGTTTGAACAAACTGTACTGAACTATACTCTACCTACTGAACTATACTCTACCTACTGAACTATACTCTACCTACTGAACTATACTCTACCTACTGGACTATACTCTACCTATTGAACTATACTCTACCTACTGAACTATACTCTACCTACTGAACTATACTCTACCTGCTGAACTATACTCTACCTACTGGACTATACTCTACCTACTGGACTATACTCTACCTACTGAACTATACTCTACCTACTGAACTTTACTCT
Source organism: Salmo trutta (assembly GCF_901001165.1). Lineage (NCBI taxonomy): Eukaryota > Metazoa > Chordata > Actinopteri > Salmoniformes > Salmonidae > Salmo > Salmo trutta. The sequence goes on from NC_042958.1 coordinate 64,488, forward strand.
ACCTACTGGACTATACTCTACCTACTGAACTATACTCTACCTACTGAACTATACTCTACCTACTGGACTATACTCTACCTACTGGACTATACTCTACCTACTGGACTATACTCTACCTACTGGACTATACTCTACCTACTAAACTATACTCTACCTACTGGACTATACTCTACCTACTAAACTATACTCTACCTACTGGACTATACTCTACCTACTGAACTATACTCTACCTACTAAACTATACTCTACCTACTAAACTATACTCTACCTACTAAACTATACTCTGCCTACTAAACTATACTCTACCTACTGTACTATACTCTACCTACTGAACTATACTCTACCTACTGAACTATACTCTACCTACTGGACTATACTCTACCTACTGAACTATACTCTGCCTACTGGACTATACTCTACCTACTAAACTATACTCTACCTACTGGACTATACTCTACCTACTGGACTATACTCTACCTACTGAACTATACTCTACCTACTGGACTATACTCTACCTACTGGACTATACTCTACCTACTGGACTATACTCTACCTACTAAACTATACTCTACCTACTGAACTATACTCTACCTACTGGACTATACTCTACCTACTGAACTATACTCTACCTACTGAACTATACTATACTCTACCTTACTGTACTGAACTATACTCTACCTTACTGTACTGAACTATACTCTACCTACTGAACTATACTCTACCTTACTGTACTGAACTATACTCTACCTTGCTGTACTGAACTATACTCTACCTTCCTGTACTGAACTATACTCTACCTTGCTGTACTGGACTATACTCTACCTTACTGTACTGAACTATACTCTACCTTACTGTACTGAACTATACTCTACCTTACTGTACTGAACTATACTCTACCTTACTGTACTGAAGTATACTCTACCTTGCTGTACTGGACTATACTCTACCTACTGAACTATACTCTACCTTGCTGTACTGAACTATACTCTACCTTACTGTACTGAACTATACTCTACCTTGCTGTACTGGACTATACTCTACCTTACTGTACTGGACTATACTCTACCTTACTGTACTGAACTTTACCTTACTGTACTGAACTATACTCTACCTTGCTGTACTGGACTATACTCTACCTACTGAACTATACTCTACCTTGCTGTACTGAACTATACTCTACCTTACTGTACTGAACTATACTCTACCTTGATGTACTGAACTATACTCTACCTTGCTGTACTGGACTATACTCTACCTTACTGTACTGGACTATACTCTACCTTACTGTACTGAACTATACTCTACCTACTGAACTGAACTTTACCTTACTGTACTGAACTATACTCTACCTTGCTGTACTGAACTATACTCTACCTTGCTGTACTGGACTATACTCTACCTACTGAACTATACTCTACCTACTGTACTGAACTGTACTCTACCTACTGAACTGAACTTTACCTTACTGTACTGTACTGAACTATACCTACTGTACTGAACTATACTCTACCTTACTGTACTGAACTATACTCTACCTTACTGTACTGAACTATACTCTACCTACTGAACTGAACTTTACCTTACTGTACTGAACTATACTCTACCTTACTGTACTTAACTATACTCTACCTTACTGTACTGAACTATATTCCACCTACTGTACTGAACTATACTCTACCTACTGTTCTGAACTATACTCTACCTTGCTGTACTGGACTATACTCTACCTTACTGAACTGAACTATACTCCACCTACTGAACTATACTCTACCTTACTGTACTGATCTATACTCTCCCTACTGAACTATACTCCACCTACTGAACTATACTCTACCTTACTGTACTGATCTATACTCTACCTTACTGAACTGAACTATACTCTACCTTACTGAACTATACTCTACCTACTGTACTGAACTATAATCTACCTTACTGTACTGGACTATACTCTACCTTACTGTACTGAAGTATACTCTACCTTACTGAACTGAACTATACTCTACCTACTGAACTATACTCTACCTTACTGAACTATACTCTACCTACTGTACTGGATATACTCGACCTACTGTACTGGATATACTCTACCTTACTGTACTGGACTATACTCTACCTTACTGAACTGAACTATACTCTACCTACTGAACTATACTCTACCTTACTGTACTGAACTATACTCTACCTTACTGTACTGGATATACTCTACCTTACTGTACTGGACTATACTCTACCTTACTGAACTGGACTATACTCTACCTTACTGTACTGAACTATACTCTACCTACTGAACTATACTCTACTTACTGAACTATACTCTTCCTGCCGAACTATACTCTACCTTACTGAACTGAACTATACTCTACTTACTGAACTGAACTATACTCTACCTACTGTACTGAACTATACTCTACCTACTGAACTATACTCTACCTACTGAACTATACTCTACTTACTGAACTATACTCTTCCTGCCGAACTATACTCTACCTTACTGTACTGGACTATACTCTACCTACTGAACTGAACTATACTCTACCTACTGTACTGAACTATAATCTACCTTACTGAACTGAACTATACTCTACCTACTGAACTGAACTATACTCTACCTACTGTACTGAACTATAATCTACCTTACTGAACTGAACTATACTCTACCTTACTGTACTGAACTATACTCTACCTACTGTACTGAACTATAATCTACCTTACTGTACTGAACTATTCTCTACCTTACTGAACTATACTCTACCTTACTGTACTGAACTATACTCGACCTACTGTACTGAACTATACTCTACCTACTGGACTATACTCTACCTACTGTACTATACTCTACCTTACTGAACTATACTCTACCTACTGTACTGAACTATTCTCTACCTTACTGAACAATAATCTACCTTACTGTACTGAACTATACTCTACCTACCGAACTATACTCTACCTTACTGAACTGAACTATACTCTACCTACTGAACTGAACTGAACTGAACTATACCTTACTGTACTGAACTGAACTATACCTTACTGTACTGAACTATTTTCTACCTTACTGAACTATACTCTACCTACTGTACTGAACTATACTCTACCTTACTGAACTGAACTATACCTTACTGTACTGGACTATACTCAACCTTACTGTACTGAACTATACTCTACCTTACTGTACTGAACTATACTCTACCTTACTGAACTGGACTATACTCTACCTACTGGACTATACTCTACCTTACTGTACTGGACTATACTCTACCTACTGACCTATACTCTCCCTACTGAACTATACTCTACCTACTGAACTATACTCTCCCTACTGAACTATACTCTCCCTACTGAACTATACTCTACCTACTGAACTATACTCTACCTACTGTACTGAACTATACTCTACCTTAAACGGAAGGAGAGGGGCTCATTGGTAGGTGAAGATGCTGGTTACAGTAAACAGAAGGAGAGGGAGCTCATTGGTAGGTGAAGATGCTGGTTACAGTAAACGGAAGGAGAGGGAGCTCATTGGTAGGTGAAGATGCTGGTTACAGTAAACAGAAGGAGAGGGAGCTCATTGGTAGGTGAAGATGCTGGTTACAGTAAACAGAAGGAGAGGGAGCTCATTGGTAGGTGAAGATGCTGGTTACAGTAAACGGAAGGAGAGGGAGCTCATTGGTAGGTGAAGATGCTGGTTACAGTAAACGGAAGGAGAGGGAGCTCATTGGTAGGTGAAGATGCTGGTTACAGTAAACAGAAGGAGAGGGAGCTCATTGGTAGGTGAAGATGCTGGTTACAGTAAACAGAAGGAGAGGGAGCTCATTGGTAGGTGAAGATGCTGGTTACAGTAAACGGAAGGGGAGGGGGCTCATTGGTAGGTGAAGATGCTGGTTACAGTAAACAGAAGGAGAGGGAGCTCATTGGTAGGTGAAGATGCTGGTTACAGTAAACAGAAGGAGAGGGAGCTCATTGGTAGGTGAAGATGCTGGTTACAGTAAACGGAAGGGGAGGGGGCTCATTGGTAGGTGAAGATGCTGGTTACAGTAAACGGAAGGGGAGGGGGCTCATTGGTAGGTGAAGATGCTGGTTACAGTAAACAGAAGGAGAGGGAGCTCATTGGTAGGTGAAGATGCTGGTTACAGTAAACAGAAGGAGAGGGAGCTCATTGGTAGGTGAAGATGCTGGTTACAGTAAACAGAAGGAGAGGGGCTCATTGGTAGGTGTCAGTAAGAGCCGGCAGAGGTTACGTTAATTAGAGAGAGAGGGAGGGGGGGGGAGAGGGAGGGGGAGAGAGAGAGAGAGGGGAGAGAGAGAGAGAGAGGGGGGGGGGAGAGAGAGAGAGAGAGAGGGAGGCGGGAGAGAGAGAGAGGGAGGCGGGGAGAGAGAGAGAGAGGGAGGCAGGAGAGAGAGGGAGGGAGGAGGGAGAGAGGGAGGGGGAGAGAGAGAGGGAGGAGGAAGAGGGAGGAGGGAGGGAGAGAGAGAGGGAGGAGGGAGGGAGAGAGAGAGGGAGGAGGGAGAGAGAGAGAGAGAGGGAGGGAGGAGGTAGAGAGAGAGAGAGAGCGGGAGGAGGGAGAGAGAGAGAGAGAGGGAGGGAGAGGAGGGAGAGAGAGAGGGAGGGGGAAAGAGAGAGAGGAGGGAGAGAGAGGGAGGGGGAGAGAGAGGGAGGAGAGAGGGGGAGAGAGAGGGAGAGAGAGGGAGGAGAGAGGGAGAGAGAGGGAGGAGGGAGAGAGAGAGAGGGAGAGAGGGAGAGAGGGAGGAGAGAGAGAGAGAGAGAGAGAGAGAGAGAGAGAGAGAGAGAGGAGAGAGAGAGAGAGAGAGAGAGAGAGGGAGAGAGAGAGACACGGAGGGAGAGAGACGGAGGGGGAAACAGCTAAGAGAAAGAAAACAGCTATGAGCTGAACATAACAGTATGCCAGTGGAAGGGAGGACTTTGTCCCCAGCACAAAGTGCACCTGTGTAAGGATCATGTTGTTTAATCAGCTTCTTGATATGCCACACCTGTGAGGTGGATGGATTATCTTGGCAAAGGAGAAATGCTCACTAACAGGGATGTAAACACATTTGTTCTTATGGAACATTTCCTGGATCTTTTATTTCATTTGAATATTTAAGTAAATACCTGCAGTCAACTTGAAGAGACCACTCCCATCAGGATAAAAAAGGCTTCACCATAGGTTGAAGGTAATCACTCACAATTGCTGTGTATTTATTGGCATCTAAGTGGTAGAGTGGACCTAAACCAGGAACATTCACCCCACACCATAACAGCTCAAACAACTCTCGTCTTTCTTTCCTTCATTTAGCTAGTTACCTATATTAAGGGTCTATATATTAGCTAGCTAACGTTAGTTGAAAAAAAGCATAGGGCATCTTGTGAGATGTATGCAGTGTGGATAATATAGCTAGCTACATTCCTTTTTAGTAAGTACAAAACCGAAGATGTTCGTTAGCTAGCTAAGAAGCCGTGTTAGCTAGCTTGAACATCGAACACACTGAGTTTAGTATCCAACGCTAGATAAGTAGTTAGCTAAGTAGCTAGCAGACTAAAAAAGCAACCCAGACGCGGTGTCTGCAGCAGTTCTTCCCCCGTTCATTTTCAATGAGGACACGCGGATAAATCAAATCAAATTTTATTAGTCACATGCGCCGAATACAACATGTGAAATGCTTACTTACAAGCCCTAACCAAAAATGCAGTTTTCAAAAATATGGATAAAAATAAGAGATAAAAGTATCAAGTAATTATAGAGCAGCAGTAAAAAATAACAATATATACAGGGGGTACCGGTACAGAGTCAATGTGGAGGCTATATACAGGGGGTACCGGTACAGAGTCAATGTGGAGGCTATATACAGGGGGTACCGGTACAGAGACATTGTGGAGGCTATATACAGGGGGTACCGGTACAGAGTCAATGTGGAGGCTATATACAGTGGGTACCGGTACAGAGTCAGTGTGGAGGCTGTATACAGGGGGTCAATGTGGAGGCTATATACAGGGGGTACCGGAACAGAGTCAATGTGGAGGCTATATACAGGGGGCACCGGTACAGAGTCAATGTGGAGGCTATATACAGGGGGTACCGGTACAGAGTCAATGTGGCGGCTATATACAGGGAGTACCGGTACAGAGTCAATGTGGAGGCTATATACAGGGTATTACGGTACAGAGTCAATGTGGAGGCTATATACAGGGGGTACTGGTACAGAGTCAATGTGGAGGCTATATACAGGGGGTAGCGGTACAGAGTCAATGTGGAGGCTATATACAGGGGGTACCGGTACAGAGACAATGTGCTGGAGCACCCGTTAGTTGAGGTAGTATGTACATGTAGGTAGAGTTAATTAAAGTGACTATGCATAGATGACAACAGAGAGTGGCAATGGAGTGGAGAGGTGAGGGGGGGGGGACAATGTGAATAGTCTGGGTAGCCATTTGACTAGATGTTCAGGAGTCTTATGGCTTGGGGATAGAACTGTTTAGAAGCCTTTTGGACCTAGACTTGGCTCTCCGGTACCGCTTGCCATTTGGTAGCTGGGAGTACAGTCTATGACTAGGGTGGCTGGAGTCTTTGACAATTTTTAGGGCCTTCCTCTGACACCGCCTGGTGTAGAGGTCTTGGATGGCAGGAAGCTTGGCCCCAGTGATGTACTGGGCCGTTCGCACTACCCTCTGTAGTGCCTTGCGGTCGGAGGCCAAGTTGCCATACCAGTCAGGATGCTCTCGATGGTGCAGCTGTAGAACCTTTTGAGGACCCATGCCAAATCTTTTCAGTCTTCTGAGGGGGAATTTGTCGTGCCCTCTTCACGACTGTCTTGGTATGCTTGGACCATGTTAGTTTGTTGGTGATGTGGACACCAAGGAACTTGAAGCTGTCAACCTGCTCCACTGCAGCCCCGTCGATGAGAATGGGGGTGTGCTCGGTCCTCTTTTTCCTGTAGTCCACAATCATCTCCTTTGTCTTGATCACATTGAAGGAGAGGATGTTGTCCTGGCACCACATGGCCAGGTCTCTGACCTCCTCCCTATAGGCTGTCTTGTTGTTGTCGGTGATCAGGCCTACCACTGTTGTGTCATCGGCAAATGTAATGATGGTGTTGGAGTCGTGCCTGGCCGTGCAGTCCTGAGTGAGCAGGGAGTACAGGAGGGGGCTGAGCACACACCCCTGAGGGGCCCCTGTGGTGAGGATCAGCGTGGCGGATGTGTTGTTACCTACTCTTACCACCTGGGGGCGGCCCTTCAGGAAGTCCAGGATCCAGGTTCAGAGGGAGGTGTTTAGTCCCAGGATCCTTAGCTTATTGATGAGCTTTGAGAGTACTATGGTGTTGAACGCTGAGCTGTAGTCAATGAACAGCATTCTCACATAGGTGTTCCTTTTGTCCAGGTGTGAAAGGGCAGTGTGGAGTGCGATAGAGATTGCATCATCTGTGGATCTGTTGGGGTGGTATGCAAATTGGAGTGGGTCTAGTGTTTCTGGGATAATGGTGTTGATGTGAGCCATGACCAGCCTTTCAAAGCACTTCATGGCTACAGATGTGAGTGCTACGGGTCGGTAGTCATTTAGCCAGGTTACCTTTGTATTCTTGGGCACAGGGACTATGGTTGTCTGCTTAAAACATGTTGATATTACAGACTCGGACAGGGAGAGGTTGAAAATGTCAGTGAAGACACTTGCTAGTTGGTCAGTGCCTGCTCTGAGTACACGTCCTTGTAATCCGTCTGGCCCTGAGGCCTTGTGAATGTTGACCTGTCTAAAGGTCTTACTCACATCGGCTGCGGAGAGCGTGATCACACTGGTACAGCTGGTGCTCTCATGCATGCTTCAGTGTTATTTGCCTCGAAGCGAGCATAGAAGTAGTTTAGCTGGTCTGGTTGGCTCGTGTCACTGGGCAGTTCTAGGCTATGCTTCCCTTTGTATTCTGTAATAGTTTGCAAGCCCTTCCACATCTGATGTGCGTCAGAGCCGGTGTTGTATGACTCGATCTTAGTTCTGTATTGATGCTTTGCCTGTTTGAGGTTCATCAGAGGACATAGTGGGATTTCTTATAAGCTTCTGGGTTAGAGTCCCGCTACTTGAAAGCAGTAGCTCTACCCTTTATCTGAGTGCAGATGCTGCCTGTAATCCATGGCTTCTGGTTGGGATATGTACGTACGGTCACTGTGGGGATGACATCATCGATGCACTTATTGTTGAAGCCAATGACAGATGTGGTGTACTCCTCAATGCCATTGGATGAATCCCGGAACATATTCCAGTCTGTGCTAGCAAAACAGTCCTTTAGTTTAGCATCTGCTTCATCTGACCACTTTTTTATTGATCTAGTCACTGGTGCTTCCTGCTTTTATTTTTGCTTGTAAGCAGGAATCAGGAGGATGGAATTATGGTCAGATTTGCCAAATGGAGGGCGAGGGAGAGCTTTGTATGCGTCTCTGTGTGTGGAGTATTGGTGGTCCAGAGTTATTTTCCCTCTGGTTGCACAATTAACATGCTGATAGAAATTTGGTAAAACTGGTTAAAGTTTCCCTGCATTAAAGTCTCCGGCTACTAGGAGCGTCGCCTCTGGGTGAGCGTTTTCTTTCTTGCTTATGGCAGAATACAGCTCATGCAATGCCATCTTAATGCCAGCCTCTGACTGTGGTGGTATGTAAACAGCTACAGAGAATATCGATGAAAACTCTCTCGGTAGGTAATGTGGTCTGCAGCTTATCATGAGAAACTCTACCTCAGGTGAGCAAAAGCTCGAGACTTCCTTAGATATCGTGCACTAGCTGTTGTTTAGAAAACTACATAGACCGCCGCCCATTGTCTTACCAGACGCCGCTGTTCTATCCTGCCGGTACATCGTATAACCAGCCAGCTGTATTTTGATAATGTCGTCGTTCAGCCACGACGTTACAGTTTTAATGTCCCATTGGTAGGGAAGGTGAGCGGCGAGTAGCCTGCTAGTGGAGCAGTAGAAAACGTTGAGCCCTGCTCTACTTTATGTATATTTTGCACGGCCATCACTGCCATCAACCTATCATGTGAGTCACAGATGTTTGCTTAAATCTTCTGTTCATGAAACATACACTGTGTTCAAAACATTAAGAACAACAGCTCTTTCCTTGGCGTAGACTGACCAGGTGAATCCAGGTGAAAGCTATGATCCCTAATTGATGTCACTTGTTAAATCAACTTCAATCAGTGTAGATGAAGGGGAGGAGACACGTTAAAGAAGGATTTTTAAAGCTTGAGACATGGATTGTGTGCCATTCAGAACGTGAATGGACAAGACAAAAGATTGAAGTGCCTTTGAACGGGGTATGGTAGTAGGTGCCAGGTGCACCGGTTTGTGTTGAGAACTGCAACGCTTCTGGGTTCTTTCACGCTCAACAGTTTCCTGTGTGTATCAAGAATGGTCCACCAACCAAAGGACATCCAGCCAACTTGACACAACTGAGGGAAGCATTGGAGTCAACATGGGCCAGCATCCCTGTGGAATGCGTTCGACACCTTGTAGAGGCCATCCCCGGACACTATTATTGTACAGTCAGTCCATGTAACTCGTTAAGAACATTTTTACTCTTGAACTTATTTAGCCTTGACATAACAAAGGGGTTGAATACTTATTGGCTCAAGACATTTCAGCTTTTCATGTTTTATTAATTTGTGCATGTTTCAACAAACATAATTCCAAGTTGACATTATGGGGAATTGTGTGTAGGCCAGTGACACAAAAACATCTTATTTAATAATTTTAAAAAACAATTTAGTCTAACAATTTTTTGGGGAAAAAGTCAAGATGTGTGAACATTCTGAAGGGACTGTAGTTAGATAGATACTGTAGATACTGTAGATGGATACTGTAGATAGATAGATACTGTAGATAGATAGATAGGCAGGCAGGCAGGCTAGTTAGTCTCGGGTTACCAAGCACTGATCTTACGATCCACAGCAGCATCACTAACAGCCACGTCCTTAGTCTGTACAGTAGCTCTGTTTTGCATGACCTGGCTATTTGTGCACTTTATAGGGCTGTAAATGTTACAACTATTTTACATTTCAATTATTTTGCATACGATAAGACTTTAAGACTATACTTAGGCCTAAATGCTTTCACTCACGGACGCACCAATGTCCAGCGCATTTGGAAAGTATTCAGACCCCTTGACTTTTTCCAAATTTTGTTACATTACAGCCTTATTGTAAAATAGATTAAATAATTGTTTTCTCTCATCAATCTACACACAATACCCCGTAACGACTCGACACCCCGTAACGACTCGACACCCGTAACGACCCGACACCCGTAACGACCCGACACCCCCTAACGACTCGACACCCCGTAACGACTCGACACCCCCTAACGACACCCCCTAACGACCCGACACCCCCGTAACGACCCGACACCCCCGTAACGACCCGACACCCCCGTAACGACACCCCGTAACGACACCCCGTAACGACACCCCGTAACGACACCCCGTAACGACTCGACACCCTTATTATGTTCTCTCTAATGCCTGGGCCTAAACACACCAGGTAACACGGATGGAAGGGGAAGAAATGTGGGGTGTAATGAGCAAAAATAACCAGACCACAACCAGAACTCACTGTTAGCCCTCGGGGGATGTTTAGTAAAGTTATTAAACAAACAATATAAAACACCCATAAAGAACCAGTAAGAAAACAAACACAACAACAACAACCAGGGAAGGTAAGAGAAGGGAATGTTTGGGATCGGAGTCCAAGTAATGAAAATAAACAAAAGGTCCCTCCTCTTCTACACACCTAATCCTTCCTAACACATTCTAAACCCAAACCCACTGTCCTACCTGGTTCCAAGAAAAATACAAGGGTGACACCTGCCCGGCTAACCTAGTGTATAAAACAATGGGCTATCTACGTGAGAATGTACACCCATAGGCAGATCTACCTTCTCCAGGACCTAGGTAGGGTGGAGTACATCAGGAGGACAGGCTGAAACACAAACAAAGATAAATTAAAACAACAAATCATCAACTAGCCAAAAAAAACAAGTGTCCCCTCTCTCTCTCCCTCTATCCTCTTCTGGGTTCACACCGCAAACAGATATCCTCTCCTCAATCAGCTACAGCTGCCAGGACTCCGGACCGAAGCCACGCCCACCATCGTCAGCCGCAACTCGGTACACCTGTAATGCCCAGGACACAAACACACTAACATGGGAAAATGGGGAGCAAGAAAAACGCCTCACACGTAACAACCCCATAACGACTCAATACCCCATAACGACTCAATACCCCATAACGACTCAATACCCATAACGACTCAATACCCATAATGACTCAATACCCCAGAATGACTCAATACCCCATAACGACTCAATACCCCAAAACGACTCAATACCCCATAATGACTCACTACCCCATAATGACTCAATACCCCATAATGACACAATACCCCATAACGACTCAATACTCCATAACGACTCACTACCCCATAACGACTCACTACCCCATAACGACTCAATAACCCATAATGACTCAATATCCCATAATGACAAAGGAAAAACAGTCCAAAAAATAAAACATATATTTGTTAATTTTTGGTGGTCACCCGATGGAGGTTCTACAGGTGGTCACCCGATGGAGGTTCTACAGGTGGTCACCCGATGGAGGTTCTACAGGTGGTCACCCGATGGAGGTTCTACAGGTGGTCACCCGATGGAGGTTCTACAGGTGGTCACCTGATGGAGGTTCTACTCAAGGAATTTTGAGAGCCGTTTTGACTCCTCTCCTCATAGTGTTGTATTTGAACCAGTAACCACACTTCGAGTTCAATCAACATGAAGTCTCTCTACTGTGTTCCTCCCTCTTCTGTTTCTCTGCCATCATCTTCTCGGATTCATCCCTGGGTTGGAACAATAGACAATGTCTGGACGTCAGTGTAGAGGAAACCATTCTCTTCTGTTTGGAGGAGCAGGAGTTGGAGGATAAACTGTAAACTAACTGTTGGCAGTGATCAGTATTGAATACTGAAAACAATAGTCGCCTTTATCTGCTATTTACTCATGTGAATGTCAGTCACACAACAGATGGGAAGGACTGTTGACACTAAACCATCCAGGACTGTTGACACTAAACTATCCAGGACTGTTGACACTAAACCATCCAGGACTGTTGACATCCAGGACCGTTGACACTAAACCATCCAGGACTGTTGACACTAAACCATCCAGGACTGTTGACACTAAACCATCCAGGACTGTTGACACTAAACCATCCAGGACTGTTGACACTAAACCATCCAGGACTGTTGACACTAAACCATCTGTTGACACTAAACCATCCAGGACTGTTGACACTAAACCATCTGTTGACACTAAACCATCCAGGACCGTTGACGCTAAACCATCCAGGACTGTTGACGCTAAACCATCCAGGACTGTTGACACTTAACCATCCAGGACTGTTGACACTAAACCATCCAGGACTGTTGACATCCAGGACTGTTGACACTAAACCATCCAGGACTGTTGACACTAAACCATCCAGGACTGTTGACACTAAACCATCCAGGACTGTTGACACTAAACCATCTGTTGACACTAAACCATCCAGGACTGTTGACACTAAACCATCTGTTGACACTAAACCATCCAGGACTGTTGACACTAAACCATCTGTTAACACTAAACCATCCAGGACTGTTGACACTAAACCATCCAGGACTGTTTACATCCAGGACTGTTGACACTAAACCATCCAGGGCTGTTGACACTAAACCATCCAGGGCTGTTGACACTAAACCATCCAAGACTGTTGACACTAAACCATCCAGGGCTGTTGACACTAAACCATCCAGGGCTGTTGACACTAAACCATCCAGGGCTGTTGACACTAAACCATCCAGGACTGTTGACACTAAACCATCCAGGACTGTTGACACTAAACCATCCAGGACTGTTGACACTAAACCATCCAGGACTGTTGACACTAAACCATCCAGGACTGTTGACCTTAAACCATCCAGGACTGTTGACACTAAGCCATCCAGGACTGTTGACACTAAACCATCCAGGACTGTTGACACTAAGCCATCCAGGACTGTTGACACTAAGCCATCCAGGACTGTTGACACTAAGCCATCCAGGACTGTTGACACTAAACCATCCAGGACTGTTGACACTAAGCCATCCAGGACTGTTGACACTAAACCATCCAGGACTGTTGACACTAAACCATCCAGGACTGTTGACACTAAACCATCCAGGACTGTTGACACTAAACCATCCAGGACTGTTGACACTAAACCCTCTGTTAACTGTTGACACTAAACCATCCAGGACTGTTGACACTAAACCATCCAGGACTGTTGACACTAAACCATCCAGGACTGTTGACACTAAACCATCCAGGACTGTTGACACTAAACCATCCAGGACTGTTGACACTAAACCATCCAGGACTGTTGACACTAAACCATCCAGGGCTGTTGACACTAAACCATCCAGGGCTGTTGACACTAAACCATCCAGGACTGTTGACACTAAACCATCCAGGACTGTTGACACTAAACCATCCAGGACTGTTGACACTAAACCATCCAGGACTGTTGACACTAAGCCATCCAGGACTGTTGACACTAAGCCATCCAGGACTGTTGACACTAAGCCATCCAGGACTGTTGACACTAAACCATCCAGGACTGTTGACACTAAACCATCCAGGACTGTTGACACTAAACCATCCAGGACTGTTGACACTAAACCATCCAGGGCTGTTGACACTAAACCATCCAGGACTGTTGACACTAAACCATCCAGGACTGTTGACACTAAACCATCCAGGACTGTTGACACTAAACCATCCAGGACTGTTGACACTAAACCATCCAGGACCGTTGACACTAAGCCATCCAGGGCTGTTGACACTAAACCATCCAGGGCTGTTGACACTAAACCATCCAGGACTGTTGACACTAAACCATCCAGGACTGTTGACACTAAGCCATCCAGGACTGTTGACACCTAAGCCATCCAGGACTGTTGACACCTAAGCCATCCAGGACTGTTGACACTAAACCATCCAGGACTGTTGACACTAAACCATCCAGGACTGTTGACACTAAACCATCCAGGACTGTTGACACTAAACCATCCAGGACTGTTGACACTAAACCATCCAGGACTGTTGACACTAAGCCATCCAGGACTGTTGACACTAAGCCATCCAGGACTGTTGACACTAAGCCATCCAGGACTGTTGACACTAAGCCATCCAGGACTGTTGACACTAAACCATCCAGGACTGTTGACACTAAGCCATCCAGGACTGTTGACACTAAACCATCCAGGACTGTTGACACTAAGCCATCCAGGACTGTTGACACTAAGCCATCCAGGACTGTTGACACTAAGCCATCCAGGACTGTTGACACTAAGCCATCCAGGACTGTTGACACTAAGCCATCCAGGACTGTTGACACTAAACCATCCAGGACTGTTGACACTAAGCCATCCAGGACTATCACCTCTGGGTTTGTCCTTACGTTTAGGACATTTTACATTTTAGTTATTTAGCGGATGCTCTTATTCACAGACTTAGTCGGTGCGTTTAACTAAGGTAGATAAACCAACAAATTCCAGTCATTACTCCTAATTTTTGTTTTATGAGGATGAACTTAATCTCTTTATTACCGTGAAGCATCTAATAAAATGTTCTGATATGGTTGTGAATGATTCATTAAGCCTAGTCTTAATTATGTTCTGATATGGGATGATTAGATGGGCCCTAAACACTGTTAAACAACTCACACAATATATCTCCAATGAAAATAACATTGTTGACAAAAGGGTTCTTCCGTTTTCTTTTTTTCCAGGTCATCAGAGGTCATCAGCGAAGTGTCCTAGCTCTGAAGTTGACAGCTTTGATGCAGTACAGGTAAGATGTTCAGTGTGTTGGTTAATGTAAAAATAGTTTGGTCATGTTATTGAGATTGTCCGAGAAACCTCCAAGGTAACTAGCTAGCTAGCTTGTAATTCTGGAAGTTTAGCCAAACCTATAAATAGATTTATGTAATAATTGTTAGCTAAAAATACAGTAACGTTACAAGTTATTTTGAGGGTAATATACAGCGCATTCGGAAAGTATTCAGATCCCTTCACTTTTATCACGTTGTTACGTTACAGCTTTATTCGAAAATTGATTAAATTAATTGTTTTCCTCAATCTACACACAATATCTCACAATGACGAAGTGAAAACAGGTTTTTAGAAATGTTTGCTAATTTAATAAAAATTCAAAGACAGATACCTTATTTACGTAAGTATTCAGACCCTTTGCTATGAGAATAAACCATCTGTTGTCTGTTGAGACTAAACTGTCTGTTGAGACTAAACCATCTGTTGTCTGTTGAGACTAAACCATCTGTTGAGACTAAACCATCTGTTGTCTGTTGAGACTAAACTGTCTGTTGAGACTAAACCATCTGTTGAGACTAAACCATCTGTTGAATGTTGAGACTAAACCATCTGTTGAATGTTGAGACTAATTCATCTGTTGAGAACAGGTTTTTAGAAATGTTTGCTAATTTATTAAAAATTCAAAGACAGATACCTTATTTACGTAAGTATTCAGACCCTTTGCTATGAGAATAAACCATCTGTTGAATGTTGAGACTAAACCATCTGTTGTCTGTTGAGACTAAACCATCTGTTGTCTGTTGAGACCATAACATCTGTTGTCTGTTGAGACTAAACCATCTGTTGAGACTAAACCATCTGTTGTCTGTTGAGACTAAACCATCTGTTGTCTGTTGAGACCATAACATCTGTTGTCTGTTGAGACTAAACCATCTGTTGAGACTAAACCATCTGTTGTCTGTTGAGACTAAACCATCTGTTGAGACTAAACCATCTGTTGAATGTTGAGACTAAACCATCTGTTGTCTGTTGAGACTAAACCATCTGTTGAGACTAAACCATCTGTTGTCTGTTGAGACTAAACCATCTGTTGTCTG
Source organism: Salmo trutta (assembly GCF_901001165.1). NCBI lineage: Eukaryota > Metazoa > Chordata > Actinopteri > Salmoniformes > Salmonidae > Salmo > Salmo trutta. Next base: position 80,462 of record NC_042958.1, read on the forward strand.
TTGAGACTAAACCATCTGTTGAGACTAAACCATCTGTTGTCTGTTGAGACTAAACCATCTGTTGAGACTAAACCATCTGTTGAGACTAAACCATCTGTTGTCTGTTGAGACTAAACCATCTGTTGTCTGTTGAGACCATAACATCTGTTGTCTGTTGAGACTAAACCATCTGTTGTCTGTTGAGACCATAACATCCTCCGTTTTTTGGGCTCTTAACCAACCGTGATATTTAGTTGTTTTTATCGCATTGTTTGTAACTTATTTTGTACATAATGTTGCTACTAACCGTCTCTTATGACCGAAAAGTTTCTCACCTTGAACTGGACGAATCATTTTTCTTTAATGAGTCGGACGAGAGGGATTTACTCCAGACACCCGAACAGGCCCTCATCCCTGTCATTTGCAGGAGAAAGAGACAGAAGAGGTTTCGCGGAAGGAGATCGGGGTGCCTTGTGAGGATGCGCCGACGAGTGGCTAATCTGCCTTTGCCATCGGTACTATTGGTCAACGTACAATCGCTGGATAATAAATTGGACGAACTGAAAGCACGTCTATCCTACCAACGGGACATTAAAAACTGTAAAATCTAATGTTTCACCGAGTCGTGGCTGAACGACGGCATGAATAACATACAGCTGGCTTGGTTATACTCTGTTTCGGCAGGACAGAACAGCAGCCTCTGGTAAGACAAGGGGTGGAGGTCTATGTATATTTGTAAACAACAGCTGGTGCACGATATCTAATCAAGTCTCGAGGTTTTGCTCGCCTGAGGTAGAGTATCTCATGATAAGCCATAGATCGTACTATCTACCTAGAGTTTTCATCTGTATTTTTCGTAGCTGTCTACATACCACCACAGAATGATGCTGGCACTAAGACCGCACTCAATGAGCTGTATACCGCCATAAGCAAACAGGAAAATGCTCATCCAGAGGCGGCGCTCCTAGTGGCCGGGGACTTTAATGCAGGGAAACTTAAATCAGTTTTACCTAATTTCTATGTTAATGTGCAACCAGTGGGAAAAGAACTCTAGACTACCTTTACTCCACACACAGAGATGCGTACAAAGCACTCCCTCGCTGTCCATTTGGCAAATCTGACCATAATTCTATCCTCCTGATTCCTGCTTACAAGCAAAATTAAAGCATGAAGCTCCAGTGATTCGGTCAATTAAAAAAGTGGTCAGATGAAGCAGATGCTAAGCTACATGACTGTTTTGCTACCACAGACTGGAATATGTTCCGGGATTCTTCCGATGGCATTGAGGAGTACACCACATCAGTCATTGGCTTCATCATTAAGTGCATCAATGATGTCGTCCCCACAGTAACTGTACGTACATACCCCAACCAGAAGCCATGGATTACAGGCAACATTCGCACTGAGCTAAAGGGTAGAGCTGTCGCTTACCAAGGAGCGGGACTCTAACCAGGAAGCTTATAAGAAATCCTGCTATGCCCTCCAACGAACCATCAAACAGGCAAAGCGTCAATACAGGACTAAGATCGAATCTGATCACCAACAACGACGAGACAGCCTATAGGGAGGAGGTCAGAGACCTGACTGTGTGGTGCCAGGACAACAACCTCTCCCTCAACGTGATCAAGACAAAGGAGATGATTGTGGACTACAGGAAAAGGAGGACCGAGCACACCCCCATTCTCATCGACAGGGCTGTAGTGGAGCAGGTTGAGAGCTTCAAGTTCATTGGTGTCCACATTACCAACAAACTAATATGGTCCAAACACACAAAGACAGTCGTGAAGCGGGCACAACAAAACCTATTCCCCCTCAGGAGACTGAAAAGATTTGGCATGGGTCCTCAGATCCTCAAAAGGTTCTACAGCTGCACCATCGAGAGCATCCTGATTTGGTATGGAAACTGCTCAGCTTCCGACCACAAGGCACTACAGAGGCTGGTGTGAACGGCCCAGTAAATCACTGGGGCCAAGCTTCCTGCCATCCAGGACCTCTATACCAGGCGGTGTCAGAAGAATGTCCTAAAAATTGTCCAACACTCCAAGCGGTACCGGAGCGCCAAGTCTAGGTCCAAGAGGCTTCTACACAGCTTCTGCCCCCCCCAAGCCATAAGACTGCTGAACACCTGTTATCATCATTTTCATCTCCCCTCTTTTACACCGCCGCTACTCTCCGTTGTTTTCATCTATGCATAGTCACTTTAATAACTGTACCTACACCGCAAATTGACTCTGTACCGGTACCCCCCCCCCCCCCCCCCCCCGTATATAGTCTCACTGTTGTTATTTTACTGCTGCTCTTTAATTACTTGTTACTTTTATGTCTTATTCTTATCCATATTTTGTTAAACTGCATTGTTGGTTAGAGTCTCGTAAGTAAACATTTCACTGTAAGGTCTACACCTGTTGTATTCGGCGCATGTGACAAATAAAATTCGATTTGATAATTCGCCATTTCCTCATATCAGTCTCATTCTGAACGTCGCAGACTTCATGAATCTGCACAAACCCGAGTCTTACTAATAGTTCCTTACCACACAAATTGATTTGATTATTTATTCACTAACTAACTAAATGATAACGCAGGATACACACACACAAACGTATAGGTTATTGATTAGAAACATAACTCTGTGACAACAGGTCCCGAGTGGAATTACACAATATGACAGTTGTTACACAAGATGGAGAGAGAAACAACACTTGGATACATTTGGGAGCTACACTCGCAATAACCCTAATACCCCGAACTGCCGCTCTTTGGGTAAGAAGTAATGCATGTATTTACGTGTTGAAGGTCTTCGTCTGGTATCTCTGTTGGGCCCAGGCCTTCGTGGAAAGGGTTCCGCTTTGTGAGAAGGGTTCGATTGGGCCTTCTCCTTCAGATGGCCTTCTCCTTCGTTCTCAGGTGCAAGTCTCTGGTTGTCCGCAAGAGCTCACAATGTCCATGCATCTTCTTAGTTGTCTGTTTTCTTGCACTCGTTCTGGAAGAGTGGTCTCCTGAGGACGGCTAATCAGCCGTGTTGATGATCCCCAGAGTGGTCTCCTGAGGACGGCTAATCAGCCGTGTTGATGATCCCCAGAGTGGTCTCCTGAGGACGGCTAATCAGCCGTGTCGATGATCCCCAGAGTGGTCTCCTGAGGACGGCTAATCAGCCGTGTTGATGATCCCAGAGTGGTCTCCTGAGGACGGCTAATCAGCCGTGTTGATGATCCCCAGAGTGGTCTCCTGAGGACGGCTAATCAGCCGTGTTGATGATCCCAGAGTGGTCTCCTGAGGACGGCTAATCAGCCGTGGTGATGATCCCCAGAGTGGTCTCCTGAGGACGGCTAATCAGCCGTGTTGATGATCCCAGAGTGGTCTCCTGAGGACGGCTAATCAGCCGTGTTGATGATCCCAGAGTGGTCTCCTGAGGACGGCTAATCAGCCGTGTTGATGATCCCCAGAGTGGTCTCCTGAGGACGGCTAATCAGCCATGTTGATGATCCCAGAGTGGTCTCCTGAGGACGGCTAATCAGCCGTGTTGATGATCCCCAGAGTGGTCTCCTGAGGACGGCTAATCAGCCGTGTTGATGATCCCCAGAGTTGTGATGAGAGCAGTGTAGCTGACGATGATTTGGAGAGAATAACCAGATGGTCCTACTGAAATTAACTTCCTTAGATACAGTACTTAGGACAGCTACTCAACCGGTGATTGTTAGAGGTTCCTTTGTCTTCTTCAACCTCGTTTTGCGTTCCACGGTCGTGACTAATGTACACCTAGCTGCAGCTCGTGGTCCGTTTAGCCTCCTGTGTTAATTCTTATTAACTCAATCTTTTATACCCTCGGGTAAAAAATGTGGTGATTTTTTGTCATGCTGACGTGATCTCTGGGCTCCCTGGGGCGTGGCTAGTTACGAGGCAAGTTATCATAATTACTATGATCCCATTTGAGAACTGAAGTCAAAATCGTATCGTCACAAAAACATTGTCTTTATCCTTGATATTTTCTACACAACGTTAATGTCACGACTCCCGCCGAAGTCGACCCCTGTCCTTGTTCGGGCGGCGTTCGGCGGTCGACGTCACCGGCTTACTAGTTGCCACCGATCGATGTTTCACTGTTCGTTTGGTTTTGTCTTTATTGTGTACACCTGTTTTGAGTTTCCCTAATTATGTTCATTATTTAAACCTCTGCATTTCCTGTTTGTCTTGTCGGTGATTGTTTGTCTGTTTTGTGTAGTTGGAGGTGTTTCTCCTAACTATGTATTTTTATGAGAAGATGGATTTATAAATTTTAGTAAACACGTTTTGTTTACCTTCATCCCTGTGTCCTGCGCCTGACTCCTCCACTTCTCTAAGAAAATCCGTTACAGTTAAGGATGTAAACCTGATATACACCGTGTAAAAGCTCTTCAAGTTGCAATGTTTTCAATTTTATTGACATCACAAAATATACGTTCAATTTCAGTATTCCATCTCTTGGATGTTGAAATAAATATATTGTCCCAGTGTTCATTGTTTGATGTTGAAGTTTTGGGCGGCGAACTCTTCTGTAACACAGAGACATTCCATCCACCCATACTAGACACCAGAAAGGAGTTGTCTGCTGCATTACAATTTTCGATCGATGTGAGGTGTCATAAAACCCCCCCCGTCTGTAGACGCTGATCCACTGTCCTCATCTTTGGATCCTCACAGGAGAGGCATGACACAGGTTTGTCAAGCTTGTAGCGTCATACCCAAGAAGACTCGAGGCTGTAATCGCTGCCAAAGGTGCTTCAACAAAGTACTGAGTAAAGGGGCTGAATACTTATGTAAATGTGATATTTCAGTTTATTGTTTATACATTTGCAAAATGTTCTAAAACCTGTTTTTGTTTTGTCATTATGGGGTATTGTGTCTAGATTGATGAGGGGAAAAAAACAATTGAATACATTTTAGAATAAGGCTGTAACGTAACAAAATGTGTGAAAACGGTGACAGACGAGGTGATTGGGGTGTGTGTTGTTGCTGGTTGGAGTTTAAATTAGCCTGACATGTACCTCATCTCGGGTTCCCCAAGTCCAAGATGACAGAAACTAAACCGTATATCTTCTCTCTATCTCTCAGGTCCTCAGGACCAAGATGACTGAACTAAACCGTATATCTTCTCTCTCTCTCAGGTCCAGAGGTCCAAGATGACAGAACTAAACCGTATATCTTCTCTCTCTCTCAGGTCCAGAGGTCCAAGATGACAGAACTAAAGGTCCAGAGGTCCAAGATGACAGAACTAAACCGTATATCTTCTCTCTCTCCCCAGGTCCCCAGGTCCAAGATGACAGAAGAGGTGATTGTCATCGCCAAATTTGACTACCTGGCTCAGCAGGACCAGGAGTTGGACATTAAGAAGAACGAGCGGCTGTGGCTGCTGGACGACAGTAAGTCCTGGTGGAGGGTCCGTAACGCCACCAACAAGACCGGCTTCGTACCCTCCAACTACGTCGAGAGGAAGAACAGTGCCAGGAAGGCATCCATCGTCAAGAACCTCAAAGACACACTAGGTCAGGAACTGCCCTAACCTTAACCTCAGTCACACTAGGTCAGGAACTGCCCTAACCTTAACCTCAGTCACACTAGGTCAGGTACTGCCCTAACCTTAACCTCAGTCACACTAGGTCAGGAACTGCCCTAACCTTAACCTCAGTCACACTAGGTCAGAAACTGTCTTAACCTTAACCTCAGTCACACTAGGTCAGAAACTGTCTTAACCTTAACCTCAGTCACACTAGGTCAGAAACTGTCTTAACCTCAGTCACACTAGGTCAGGAACTGTCTTAACCTCAGTCACACTAGGTCAGGAACTGTCTTAACCTCAGTCACACTAGGTCAGAAACTTTAACCTCAGTCACACTAGGTCAGAAACTTTAACCTCAGTCACACTAGGTCAGAAACTGTCTTAACCTCAGTCACACTAGGTCAGAAACTGTCTTAACCTCAGTCACACTAGGTCAGAAACTGTCTTAACCTCAGTCACACTAGGTCAGAAACTTTAACCTCAGTCACACTAGGTCAGGAACTGTCTTAACCTCAGTCACACTAGGTCAGGAACTGTCTTAACCTCAGTCACACTAGGTCAGGAACTGTCTTAACCTCAGTCACACTAGGTCAGGAACTGTCTTAACCTCAGTCACACTAGGTCAGGAACTGTCTTAACCTCAGTCACACTAGGTCAGGAACTGTCTTAACCTCAGTCACACTAGGTCAGGAACTGTCTTAACCTCAGTCACACTAGGTCAGGAACTGTCTTAACCTCAGTCACACTAGGTCAGGAACTGTCTTAACCTCAGTCACACTAGGTCAGAAACTTTAACCTCAGTCACACTAGGTCAGAAACTTTAACCTCAGTCACACTAGGTCAGAAACTTTAACCTCAGTCACACTAGGTCAGGAACTGTCTTAACCTCAGTCATACTAGGTCAGGAACTGTCTTAACCTCAGTCACACTAGGTCAGAAACTGTCTTAACCTCAGTCACACTAGGTCAGGAACTGTCTTAACCTCAGTCACACTAGGTCAGGAACTGTCTTAACCTCAGTCATACTAGGTCAGGAACTGTCTTAACCTCAGTCACACTAGGTCAGAAACTGTCTTAACCTCAGTCACACTAGGTCAGGAACTGTCTTAACCTCAGTCACACTAGGTCAGGAACTGTCTTAACCTTAACCTCAGTTACACTAGGTCAGGAACTGTCTTAACCTTAACCTCAGTCACACTAGGTCAGGAACTGTCTTAACCTCAGTCACACTAGGTCAGGAACTGTCTTAACCTTAACCTTAGTCACACTAGGTCAGGAACTGTCTTAACCTTAACCTCAGTTACACTAGGTCAGGAACTGTCTTAACCTCAGTCACACTAGGTCAGAAACTGTCTTAACCTCAGTCACACTAGGTCAGGAACTGTCTTAACCTTAACCTTAGTCACACTAGGTCAGGAACTGTCTTAACCTCAGTCATACTAGGTCAGGAACTGTCTTAACCTCAGTCACACTAGGTCAGGAACTGTCTTAACCTCAGTCACACTAGGTCAGAAACTGTCTTAACCTCAGTCACACTAGGTCAGAAACTTTAACCTCAGTCACACTAGGTCAGGAACTGTCTTAACCTCAGTCACACTAGGTCAGGAACTGTCTTAACCTTAACCTCAGTCACACTAGGTCAGAAACTTTAACCTCAGTCACACTAGGTCAGAAACTTTAACCTCAGTCACACTAGGTCAGGAACTGTCTTAACCTCAGTCACACTAGGTCAGAAACTGTCTTAACAGTCACACTAGGTCAGGAACTGTCTTAACCTCAGTCATACTAGGTCAGGAACTGTCTTAACCTCAGTCACACTAGGTCAGAAACTGTCTTAACCTCAGTCACACTAGGTCAGGAACTGTCTTAACCTCAGTCACACTAGGTCAGGAACTGTCTTAACCTCAGTCACACTAGGTCAGGAACTGTCTTAACCTTAACCTCAGTTACACTAGGTCAGGAACTGTCTTAACCTTAACCTCAGTCACACTAGGTCAGGAACTGTCTTAACCTCAGTCACACTAGGTCAGGAACTGTCTTAACCTTAACCTTAGTCACACTAGGTCAGGAACTGTCTTAACCTTAACCTCAGTTACACTAGGTCAGGAACTGTCTTAACCTCAGTCACACTAGGTCAGAAACTGTCTTAACCTCAGTCACACTAGGTCAGGAACTGTCTTAACCTTAACCTTAGTCACACTAGGTCAGGAACTGTCTTAACCTCAGTCATACTAGGTCAGGAACTGTCTTAACCTCAGTCACACTAGGTCAGGAACTGTCTTAACCTCAGTCACACTAGGTCAGAAACTGTCTCAACCTCAGTCACACTAGGTCAGGAACTGTCTTAACCTCAGTCACACTAGGTCAGAAACTGTCTTAACCTTAACCTCAGTTACACTAGGTCAGGAACTGTCTTAACCTCAGTCACACTTGGTCAGAAACTGTCTTAACCTCAGTCACACTAGGTCAGGAACTGTCTTAACCTTAACCTTAGTCACACTAGGTCAGGAACTGTCTTAACCTTAACCTCAGTCACACTAGGTCAGAAACTGTCTTAACCTCAGTCACACTAGGTCAGGAACTGTCTTAACCTCAGTCACACTAGGTCAGGAACTCTCCTAACCTCAGTCACACTAGGCCAGGAACTCTCCTAACCTCAGTCACACAGTTGACAGAAACCGGTTTGTTCTTGTTGGGATTTATTAAGTAACTGGCTTCTGTTCTTTTAACTTGTTTTGTAGTTTCGTCCAACCAGCTCTCGAATCAGAAACGCTCATGGAGAGAATTTGATTGTCTTTCAATATTTTTCCGATGTGTTACAGATGTGACACTGTCTATGAAGTTGGCTGACTGGTTAAACCTCTTTTTATGGGGACAGGGTGATAAAAATACTATACTGACAGCTGATAGTAAAACTGTAGTACTTTAGTACTGTAGTACTGTCCCTTCTTTTGTAACAAGTACATCTAAGAAATGTATAGAGTTAATGTTCTTTTCCATAGTGAAGGAAATTGATTTTACTCTCTAGAGTTAAGGAAGTTTGGATCCCGTCCAGATTACAAAGCAATTGCCTATATAGTGGGTCCAATATTAGACATGATTCTTTGTAAGGATTATTTTCATAATTGAAATCCAATTTGAATTTCTCCATGAGGAGATTTGTGTAGTTAGGAGATAATGGGGTTCCCATCATTGTTCCAAGGGTCTGGAGGTAGAGTCATATTTATCAAATAGAAAATAGTTTTTAGTGAGAACTAAGCTCAACGATATCGTTTGTTGGCATGTCGCCGGTTGGAGAGGATGAACTTGAGGGCCACCATACCTCCATCATTCAGAATGTTTACAGAGATGAGACATCAACACATCCGTCACTTATAACTTGGTATATTTTGTAGTTTGATTAGAAAATCAGTGGTGTTTTTTGAAATAGCACGGCGACTGTTTGACTAACGGATGAATGTGAAAGTCCACATAAGAACGTTTTTCCGTTATGGAGCCGATACCTGAAACGACAGGTCTGAATGGAGGGTCTGATTTGTGAACCTTAAAACCATAAAAGGATTGAAACTGGAGGTTTTGGGACAAAGATATTTCAATTCCTGTCCTGTCAACCATTTATTTTGTAGTCCTTTATCGAAGACTTTTATTCACTTCGATTTTATAGTTGGAGGTAATCTATTGTATACATTTTTAAATATAAATGTAATAAATGTTTAATATACATGTTACTATTAGGAATTACTAATCCCACCTCCCTTATCTGGTAATGAATGATCATTTGATTAAGTCATGAAGAGTGTTTGCTTGTCTCCTTTATCGTTGTGTTGACATTGTAAATGTGGATGTTCATTCTGTCTCTGTAGTCGTCAGTCATTTTTCATATTGACTTGAAAAGAGGGTTTGTAACTGTATATGTTACAAAGGAAAACTGCTTTGCTTAAAACATCCATTTGTTCACTAGAAAGCTGTTTATCTGATAAGTTAGAAACTACAAATATCTGGGAGTTTGGATCAGAACTTCACTAGTGATGTTGAGAACCTGGTAAAGAAGCTCAAGTTGAGAAAAGGTTTTATTACGGGCGTAAGGCTTGTTTTTCCTTTAGAGGCCAGGAAAGAGCTGCTACGTTCCTGTCTATCTTTGTGTTGTCATTTATATGCAGACTTCAAGCACTACCCTGAAGGCACATGATGCTGTGTATCACTTAGGTTTATTATCTACCTACACTATATATACAGTGCATTCGCAAAGTATTCAGACCTCGAATTGTTCCACATGTTGATACGTTACAGCCTTATTCTGAAATGGATGAAATTGTTTTGTTTTTTTTCTCATCAATCTGTACACAATAGCCCATAATGACAAAGCAAAAATAGGTTTTTAGAATTTTTTTGAAATGTGTATATATATATAAAAAAAAAAAACACTGAAATATTGCATTAACATAAGTATTCAGACCCTTTACTCAGTACTTTGTTGAAGCACCTTTGTCAGTGATTACAGCCTGGAGTCTTCTTACGTTCTGACGCTACAAGCTTGGCTCATCGTTGTGGAGTTACTCACATTCTTCCCTGCAGATCCTCTCAAGCTCTGTCAGGTTGGATGGGGTGGCATCGCTGCAGAAATGTTTTGGTACCCTTCCCCAGATCTGTGCCTCGACACAATCCTGTCTCGGAGCTCTACCGACAATTCCTTCAACCTCATAGCTTAGTTTTTGCTCTGACATTGTAAATTTAACACTGTAAATTGTGGGATCTTGTATAGACAGGTATGTGCCTTTCCAAATCATGTCCAATCAATTGAATTTACCACAGGTGGACTCCAATCAAGTTGTAGAAACATCTCAAGGATGATCAATGGAAACAGGATGCACCTGAGCTCAATTTCTAGTCTCATAGCAAAGGGTCTGAATTTGATTTTTATTTGCAAACATTTCTAAAAACCTGTTTTTGCTTTGTCATTATGGGGTATTGTGATGTCATTATGGGGTATTGTGATGTCATTATGGGGTATTGTGATGTCATTATGGGGTATTGTGTGTAGATTGATGAGGGAACCTTTTTATTTCATCCATTTTAGAATAAGGCTGTAATGTAGCAAAATGTGGAAAAAGTCAAGGGTTCTGAATACTTTCCAAATGCACTGTATCTCTCTCCTCTCTCTCTCCTTTTTTCTTTCTCTCTCTCTCTCTCTCTCTCTCTCTCTCTCTCTCTCTCTCTCTCTCTCTCTCTCTCTCTCTCAGCTCAGTCTCTCTCAGCTCAGTCTCTCTCAGCTCAGTCTCTCTCAGCTCAGTCTCTCTCTCAGCTCAGTCTCTCTCTCAGCTCAGTCTCTCTCAGCTCAGTCTCTCTCTCTGCCAGCTCTCAGCTCAGTCTCTCTCTCTGCCAGCTCTCAGCTCAGTCTCTCTCTCTGCCAGCTCTCAGCTTTGATATCCACCACAGGACAGGAAGTGATGGTCCTCTGTGTTGGACCAGCCGGTTAGGCTAGCTATAGCTACTTTTGTCTGAGCTTCTCAGCATTGTGGACCTGAAGGCTACCGTAGTAGCAGACTGACTGACTGGCACAGCTTTGGTTTTTACTTTGTGATTGTGACCGTTTGATAATGAGCTAACAAATAGTTCGATGGAGGTTAAGTCTGACTGCTCTATTCTGAAGGAACAGAAGCACTTGTTTGGATTGTGATTAACATGGGGAAACTTTGTAACACTTTATTAAGAACACAGATGAATAGAGGATCTTCCTGTTATCTGAGTAATCAAGTGTGTTACAACAACAGGAAAAGGGCTCTTGAGTCATAGACACACATGCTGTGTGAATCTACAGACTCTCACCCAGCCAGGCCTTTCCTTCGTCAGATCCTATCCTTCTGCTAATACAAAAGCCCCAAATCTCCCCTTTTACGAACTGGCCTTTGAGATTAGAGTGAGAGCTGTCTTTCAAACTTCTGCTTGGAATACAGTATAGGGGATATTAGACAGCCATTGCATCAGCCATAAGTTGACCAAATGTCTTTCTTTAGAATCGGCCTAAATGAAAAATACCAAGGGAAATAGATGTAGGATGAATAGAACTTAAGAATATGTTTAAAGGCCCAGTGCAGTCAAAAACATAATTTCCTGTGTTTTATCTATATTTCCACACTATGAGGTTGGAATAATACTGTGAAATTGTGAAAATGACGATAATGCCCTTTTAGTATAAGAGCTGTTTGAAAAGATCGCCTGAAATTTCAGCGTGTTTTGATTGGATGGAGTTTTGGCCTGCCTTGTGACATCACAGCCTATCACTAGCCTGTTCAACTTCTCTTTAGTATCGTCTGAGATCCCTAAAGATTGGAAAGCTGCCGCGGTCATCCCCCTCTTCAAAGGGGGAGACACTCTAGACCCAAACTGTTATAGACCTATATCCATCCTGCCCTGCCTTTCTAAAATCTTCGAAAGTCAAGTTAACAAACAGATCACCACCCATTTTGAATCCCACCGTACCTTCTCCGCTGTGCAATCTGGTTTCCAAGCTGGTCATAAGTGCACCTCAGCCACGCTTAAGGTCCTAAACGATATCATAACCATCATCAATAAAAGACAGTACCGTGCAGCCGTATTCATCGACCTGGCCAAGGCTTTCGACTCTGTCAATCACCACATTCTTATCGGCAGACTCAACAGCCTTGGTTTCTCAAATGACTGCCTCGCCTGGTTCACCAACTACTTCTCTAATAGAGTTCAGTGTGTCAAATCGGAGGGCCTGTTGTCCGGACCTCTGGCAGTCTCTATGGGGGTGCCACAGGGTTCAATTCTTGGGCCGACTCTTTTCAATGTATATATCAATGATGTTGCTCTTGCTGCTGGTGATTCTCTGATCCACCTCTACGCAGACAACACCATTCTATATACTTCTGGCCCTTTTTTGGACACTGTGTTAACTACCAAGTAAAACTAAATGCATGCTCTTCAACCGATCGCTGCCTGCACCTGCCCGCCTGTCCAGCATCACTACTCTGGACGGTTCTGACCTAGAATATGTGGACTACAAATACCTAGGTGTCTGGTTAGACTGTAAACTCTCCTTCCAGACTCACATCAAACATCTCCAATCCTAAATTAAATCTAGAAACGGCTTCCTAATTCGCAACAAGGAGTACTTCACTCATGCTGCCAAACATACCCTTGTAAAAAAAATACCACCACTAAACTGTCATCACTACCATCATCATTACCCAGGTTGACCTGGGCTGGAGCAGACTGGGAGGCTGGTAGGTTGACCTGGGCTGGAGCAGACTGGGAGGCTGGTAGGCTGACCTGGGCTGGAGCAGACTGGGAGGCTGGTAGGTTGACCTGGGCTGGAGCAGACTGGGAGGCTGGGAGGCTGACCTGGGCTGGAGCAGACTGGGAGGCTGGGAGGCTGACCTGGGCTGGAGCAGACTGGGAGGCTGGTAGGTTGACCTGGGCTGGAGCAGACTGGGAGGCTGGAGCAGACTGGGAGGCTGGAGCAGACTGGGAGGCTGGTAGGTTGACCTGGGCTGGAGCAGACTGGGAGGCTGGTAGGTTGACCTGGGCTGGAGCAGACTGGGAGGCTGGTAGGTTGACCTGGGCTGGAGCAGACTGGGAGGCTGGAGCAGACTGGGAGGCTGGTAGGTTGACCTGGGCTGGAGCAGACTGGGAGGCTGGTAGGTTGACCTGGGCTGGAGCAGACCTGGAGGCTGGTTGGCTGACCTGGGCTGGAGCAGACTGGGAGGCTGGTAGGTTGACCTGGGCTGGAGCAGACTGGGAGGCTGGAGCAGACTGGGAGGCTGGTAGGTTGACCTGGGCTTTAGCAGACTGGGAGGCTGACCTGGGCTTGGAGCAGACTGGGAGGCTGGTAGGTTGACCTGGGCTGGAGCAGACTGGGAGGCTGGTAGGTTGACCTGGGCTGGAGCAGACTGGGAGGCTGGTTGGTTGACCTGGGCTGGAGCAGACTGGGAGCCTGGGAGGCTGACCTGGGCTGGAGCAGACTGGGAGGCTGGTAGGTTGACCTGGGCTGGAGCAGACTGGGAGGCTGGTAGGCTGACCTGGACTGGAGCAGACTGGGAGGCTGGTAGGTTGACCTGGGCTGGAGCAGACTGGTTCTGCCTGTGTTGTACCAAGCTGGTGGATATGTTCTCTAGATGCAGAGGACATAATGACTAGCTGCTGGTTGAGGGGGTCCATGTACCTCTCTCTCTGCTCAGGCTCCTCTCTCATTGTGCTCTGATGATCTCTGAGGTCATCTGTTGTCTGACTCAGTTTGTCCGTTCTGCTTTCTAATTTAGCAATAGATGCTCTGCTCTCCTCCCTGAACTGTTTCATCTCTTCTTTTAGTTTCTGGACAGTGTCCTCCTCTTGAAGCTTGTTGTCTCTGAGTTCTATGACCTCTGCTTCAACTAGAGAGAGGGTGTTGTGGAAACGTTGCATAGCAGGTGTTCTTGGTGTTTTAGGCATGTTCTTGGCTCTGTCTGCTGCAGGTGAGGTAGGTAGAGGGCTTCTTGCTGGGTCACAGAGGCTGTTGGGGCCTGCTTTTCTTCGTCATCTCCCTCTACTTTTTCCTCAGCTTCTGAGATGAGTTCAGCTTCTACTTTGAGGGTAGCAAACACATTCTCAAAAGCCATAAGGCTTGAATCATTGCCTTGTATCAGTACAGTTCCATTATTGTAGAAGTTGACAGCTTGACACCTCTGGTCAGCTTCTTCAAAAATGCTGACCTGACAGCCTTGGTTGATGCCTCTCTTTTTTGAGAAAGGGAAATGGTTGCAAATTACCCTTCTTCATACGTGCCCTCGTTTGTTATTAAATATTACATTTGTTCTTGTTTTGTAACTGGTAAGATCTGCAAACAGGCGTTCATGGTTCTGTTCCGTCTTCAAACCTTAGAAAGGTTTCTTATCTTTCTCCGTCTGGATGTCTGGTGGGTAAACCATTTCCATAGCAACGCTGGTGATGTTAGCTACAATGCTACAATAGAAGCCTACCTTTCCAAAACAGTGTTGTTTCACGTATTATTGTCTCTAGTGTCTTTTTAAAGGTCTGTTCTTCTTTCATGTACTTTGTCTTCTGTCCTTCTTTTGTCTTTCTATTATTTTGTTAACTAGCTGTTTTTTTTTAGTTAGCTAGATAGCTTTTTTAGGAGAGTCTCTAGCAACTGCTTAGCAACCCAGCTAGCTAAGCTAACTGCACAATTTTATAAAAATATAGATTTTTCCACAAGCCTGTTTTCATTTGTTGCTTGTTTAGTCTCCCATTCAGTCTTTTAGTTTTTTCCAATGTTCCTAAACCATGATAATTTCAATATTTATAGGAGCTCATTTTTTCAGCAGCTGCTCAATTTGGAACTCTGGAATCTCTCTCTTTCCCATATTTGTTTCTCTCTCTCTCTCTTTCTCTCTCTTTCTCTCTGTCTCTCTCTCTCTGTCTCTCTGTCTCTCTGTCTCTCTCTCTCTGTCTCTCTGTCTCTCTCTCTCTCTCTCTGTCCTCTTCTCTCTGTCTCTCTCTCCTCTCTCTCTCTCTCTGTCTCTCTGTCTCTCTGTCTCTCTGTCTCTCTCTCTCTCTCTCTGTCTCTCCTGTCTCTCTCCTCTCTCTGTCTCTCTCTCTCTCTTCTCTCTCTCTGTCTCTCTGTCCTCTCTCTGTCTCTCTCTCTCTCTCTCTCTGTCTCTCTGTCTCTCTCTCTCTCTGTCTCTCTGTCTCTCTCTCTCTGTCTCTCTCTCTCTCTCTCTCTCTCTCTCCCGTTCCTCTCTCTGTCTCTGTCTCTCTCTCTCTCCCGTTCCTCTCTCTCTCCTTCGCCTCTCTCTCTCTGTGTCTCTCTCTCTCTGTCTCTCTCTGTGTCTCTCTCGGTGTCTCTCTCTTTCACCTCTCTCTCTCCCCGTACCTCTCTCTCTCTCTCCTTCGCCTCTATCTCCTTCGCCTCGCTCTCTCCCCCGTACCTCTCTCCCCGTACCTCTCTCTCTCTCTCCTTCGCCTCTCTCTATCTCCTTCGCCTCGCTCTCTCCCCCGTACCTCTCTCTCTCCCCGTACCTCTCTCTCTATCTCCTTCGCCTCGCTCTCTCCCCCGTACCTCTCTCCCCCGTACCTCGCTCTCTCCCCCGTACCTCTCTCTCTCCCCCGTACCTCTCTCTCTCTCTCCTTCGCCTCTCTCTCTCCCCCGTACCTCTCTCTCTCCCCGTACCTCGCTCTCTCCCCCGTACCTCTCTTTCTATCTCCTTCGCCTCGCTCTCTCCCCCGTACCTCGCTCTCTCCCCCGTACCTCTCTCTCTCCCCGTACCTCGCTCTCTCCCCCGTACCTCTCTCTCTCCCCGTACCTCGCTCTCTCCCCCGTACCTCTCTCTCTATCTCCTTCGCCTCGCTCTCTCCCCCGTACCTCGCTCTCTCTCCCCGTACCTCGCTCTCTCCCCCGTACCTCTCTCTCTCCCCGTACCTCGCTCTCTCCCCCGTACCTCTCTCTCTATCTCCTTCGCCTCGCTCTCTCCCCCGTACCTCGCTCTCTCCCCCGTACCTCGCTCTCTCCCCCGTACCTCTCTCTCTCCCCTGTTCCTCTCTATCTCCTTCGTCTCTCTCTCTCCCCCGTACCTCTCTCTCTCCTTTGTGTCTCTCTCTCCCCCAGAGGGAGGCTTAGCTCGGCCTGTTCCTCTCTCTCTCCTTCGCGTCTCTCTCTCCCCCAGAGGGAGGCTTAGCTCGGCCTGTTCCTTTCTTCCCCTCTTGCTCCCTCTGAGACACATTGACTGGGCTGTGCTCAGTGGGAAGTTAGCTGAGGCCTCTATCCCTGCCTCCCTATTGGTTGAGTCAGGTCACATGTCCAGGGAGTGGGCTGCCTGCCCTCCTCTCTCTGGGTGTTCACATGGAATAATTCTGCAGCTGTAGTGGGAAGAGTAGAGAGAGAGAGAGAAAGAGAGGGAGCGCCCAACATGGACATGGCTAACCTCTTCAAGCACTTCTTTCGTGAGTTGACATTTCTGGTCTGATAGAGATCCTCTGCTTTTCTGTTTGGATATGACTTGGTAATGACTTAGTTTAAGATGCCTTGAAGAGGGACACGTTGAGTTGTTTCTTCTCTCGCTGAGTTTCTTTCCCTTCCTATTTTTCCACTCAGTGATTCCTAGTTTTTTTTTTCTGGTTTAGGGAGTGTTCTAGAATGTGTGTTGTAGAGAGAAGAGGATTATGGGAATCCAGCCATGTTGTCTGTTAGTTAGGCAAGTTAGTTGCTGTTAGTTGTACACTAGAGTATTTTTCTACACTAAAGTGGGCTGTAGTTTTCTACAATAAAATGGGCTGTAGGGCTGTAGTTTCCTACACTAAAGTGGGCTGTAGGGCTGTAGTTTTCTACACTAATGTGGGCTGTAGTTTTCTACAAAAAAATGGACTGTAGGGCTGTAGTTTCCTACACTAAAGTGGGCTGTAGGGCTGTAGTTTCCTACACTAAAGTGGGCTGTAGTTTTCTACACTAAAGTGGGCTGTAGTTTCCTACACTAAAGTGGGCTTTAGTTTTCTACAATAAAGTGGGCTGTAGTTTTCTACACTAAAGTGGGCTGTAGGGCTGTAGTTTCCTACACTAAAGTGGGCTGTAGTTTCCTACAATAAAGTGCGCTGTAGTTTTCTACAATAAAGTGGGCTGTAGTTTTCTACAATAAAGTGGGCTGTAGTTTCCTACACTAAAGTGGGCTGTAGTTTCCTACACTAAAGTGGGCTGTAGTTTCCTACAATAAAGTGGGTTGTAGTTTTCTACACTAAAGTGGGTTGTAGGGCTGTGGTTTTCTACAAAAGGGAGGGTCACTGCTGGGAGGGTCACTGCTGGGAGGGTCACTGTTGTTACTGCTGGGAGGGTTACTGCTGGGAGGGTCACTGCTGTTACTGCTGGGAGGGTCACTGCTGGGAGGGTTACTGCTGTTACTGCTGGGAGGGTCACTGCTGTTACTGCTGGGAGGGTCACTGCTGTTACTGCTGGGAGGGTCACTGCTGGGAGGGTCACTGCTGGGAGGGTCACTGCTGGGAGGGTCACTGCTGGGAGGGTTACTGTTGTTACTGCTGGGAGGGTCACTGCTGGGAGGGTTACTGTTGTTACTCCTGGGAGGGTTACTGTTGTTACTGCTGGGAGGGTCACTGCTGGGAGGGTTACTGCTGGGAGGGTCACTGCTGTTACTGCTAGGAGGGTTACTGCTGGGAGGGTCACTGCTGGGAGGGTTAATGCTGGGAGGGTCACTGCTGTTACTGCTAGGAGGGTCACTGCTGGGAGGGTCACTGCTGGGAGGGTTACTGCTGGGAGGGTTACTGTTGTTACTGCTAGGAGGGTCACTGCTGGGAGGGTCACTGCTGGGAGGGTTACTGCTGGGAGGGTTACTGTTGTTACTGCTGGGAGGGTTACTGCTGGGAGGGTCACTGCTGGGAGGGTTACTGTTGTTACTGCTGGGAGGGTCACTGCTGTTACTGCTGGGAGGGTCACTGCTGGGAGGGTTACTGTTGTTACTGCTGGGAGGGTCACTGCTGGGAGGGTCACTGCTAGGAGGGTCACTGCTGGGAGGGTCACTGCTGGGAGGGTCACTGCTAGGAGGGTTACTGCTGGGAGGGTTACTGTTGTTACTGCTGGGAGGGTCACTGCTGGGAGGGTTACTGCTGGGAGGGTTACTGCTGTTACTGCTAGGAGGGTTACTGCTAGGAGGGTCACTGCTGGGAGGGTCACTGCTGGGAGGGTTACTGTTGTCACTGCTAGGAGGGTCACTGCTAGGAGGGTCACTGCTGGGAGGGTCACTGCTGGGAGGGTCACTGCTGGGAGGGTCACTGCTGGGAGGGTTACTGCTGGGAGGGTCACTGCTGGGAGGGTTACTGTTGTTACTGCTGGGAGGGTCACTGCTGGGAGGGTTACTGTTGTTACTGCTAGGAGGGTTACTGTTGTTACTGCTGGGAGGGTCACTGCTGGGAGGGTTACTGCTGGGAGGGTCACTGCTGGGAGGGTTACTGCTGGGAGGGTTACTGTTGTTACTGCTGGGAGGGTCACTGCTGGGAGGGTTACTGCTGGGAGGGTCACTGCTGTTACTGCTAGGAGGGTTACTGCTGGGAGGGTCACTGCTGGGAGGGTTACTGCTGGGAGGGTCACTGCTGGGAGGGTCACTGCTGGGAGGGTTACTGCTGGGAGGGTTACTGCTGGGAGGGTCACTGCTGGGAGGGTTACTGCTGGGAGGGTCACTGCTGTTACTGCTAGGAGGGTCACTGCTGGGAGGGTCACTGCTGGGAGGGTTACTGCTGGGAGGGTCACTGCTGGGAGGGTTACTGCTGGGAGGGTTACTGTTGTTACTGCTGGGAGGGTCACTGCTGGGAGGGTTACTGCTGGGAGGGTCACTGCTGTTACTGCTAGGAGGGTTACTGCTGGGAGGGTCACTGCTGGGAGGGTTACTGCTGGGAGGGTCACTGCTGGGAGGGTTACTGCTGGGAGGGTCACTGCTGGGAGGGTTACTGCTGGGAGGGTTACTGTTGTTACTGCTGGGAGGGTCACTGCTAGGAGGGTTACTGCTGGGAGGGTCACTGCTGGGAGGGTCACTGCTGGGAGGGTTACTGTTGTTACTGCTGGGAGGGTCACTGCTAGGAGGGTTACTGCTGGGAGGGTTACTGTTGTTACTGCTGGGAGGGTCACTGCTGGGAGGGTCACTGTTGTTACTGCTGGGAGGGTCACTGCTGGGAGGGTTACTGCTGGGAGGGTTACTGCTGGGAGGGTTACTGCTGTTACTGCTGGGAGGGTCACTGCTGGGAGGGTCACTGCTGTTACTGCTGGGTTGTGGGTCTCTCCCCCTCTCTAATGAGTTACAGTAGGGGGGGGTGTGGGGAAGACCTTTGGGTTGTGGGTCTCTCCCCCTCTCTGAGTTACAGTAGGGGGGGATGTGGGGAAGACCTTTGGGTTGTGGGTCTCTCCCCCTCTCTAATGAGTTACAGTAGGGGGGGATGTGGGGGAAGACCTTTGGGTTGTGGGTCTCTCCCCCTCTCTGAGTTACAGTAGGGGGGGATGTGGGGAAGACCTTTGGGTTCAGGGTAGAACATGAAAGTTATTGTCATAGGATGGGGGTCTGTCTATATGTTGATTGATGAGTCCAGGGTATCTACTCTTCAGCCAGTCAGTTATCAGGAGCCGGAATGTGCAGAGATACTACTTTCCTCCCCTCTCTTCATCCTCCTCTCCTCTCTTCATCCTCCTCTCCTCTCTTCATCCTCCTCTCCTCTCTTCACCCTCCTCTCCTCTCTTCATCCTCCTCTCTTCATCCTCCTCTCTTCATCCTCCTCTTCTCTCTTCATCCCCCTCTCCTCTCCTCTCTTCATCCTCCTCTCCTCTCTTCATCCCCGTCTCCTCTCCTCTCTTCATCCTCCTCTCCTCTCCTCTCTTCATCCTCCTCTCCTCTCTTCACCCTCCTCTCCTCTCCTCTCTTGTTTTTTATGGTTGGGTAGCTAGATGTGTTTTTATAGTAAGGTAGCTAGATGTGTTTTTATAGTAGGGTAGCTAGATGTGTTTTTATAGTAGGGTAGCTAGATGTGTTTTTATGGTTGGTAGCTAGATGTGTTTTTATGGTTGGGTAGCTAGATGTGTAGCTAGATGTGTGTTTTTGTGGTTGGGTAGCTAGATGTGTGTTTTTGTGGTTGGGTAGCTAGATGTGTGTTTTTGTGGTAGGGTAGCTAGATGTGTGTTTTGTTGTAGGGTAGCTAGATGTGTTTTTATGGTAGGGTAGCTAGATGTGTGTTTTTATGGTAGGGTAGCTAGATGTGTTTTATGGTAGGGTAGCTAGATGTGTGTTTTTGTGGTTGGGTAGCTAGATGTGTTTTTATAGTAGGGTAGCTAGATGTGTGTTTTGTGGTAGGGTAGCTAGATGTGTTTTTGTGGTAGGGTAGCTAGATGTGTGTTTTGTTGTAGGGTAGCTAGATGTGTTTTTGTGGTAGGGTAGCTAGATGTGTGTTTTGCGGTAGGGTAGCTAGATGTGTGTTTTGCGGTAGGGTAGCTAGATGTGTGTTTTGTGGTAGGGTAGCTAGATGTGTGTTTTGTGGTAGGGTAGCTAGGTGTGTGTTTTGTGGTAGGGTAGCTAGATGTGTGTTTTGTGGTAGGGTAGCTAGATGTGTGTTTTGTGGTAGGGTAGCTAGATGTGTGTTTTGTGGTTGGGTAGCTAGATGTGTGTTTTGTGGTAGGGTAGCTAGATGTGTGTTGTGTGGTAGGGTAGATAGATGTGTGTTTTGTGGTAGTTTAGCTAGATGTGTTTTTGTGGTTGGGTAGCTAGATGTGTGTTTTGTGGTTGGGTATCTAGATGTGTGTTTTGTGGTTGGGTAGCTAGATGTGTGTTTTGTGGTAGGGTGGCTAGATGTGTGTTTTGTGGTAGGGTAGCAAGATGTGTGTTTTTGTGGTAGGGTAGCTAGATGTGTGTTTTTGTGGTTGGGTAGCTAGATGTGTGTTTTATGGTTGGGTAGCTAGATGTGTGTTTTATGGTTGGGTAGCTAGATGTGTGTTTTGTGGTAGGGTAGCTAGATGTGTGTTTTGTGGTAGGGTAGCTAGATGTGTGTTTTTGTGGTAGGGTAGGTAGATGTGTGTTTTGTGGTTGGGTAGCTAGATGTGTTTTTGTGGTTGGGTAGCTAGATGTGTTTTTGTGGTTGGGTAGCTAGATGTGTGTTTTGTGGTTGGGTATCTAGATGTGTGTTTTGTGGTTGGGTAGCTAGATGTGTGTTTTGTGGTAGGGTAGCTAGATGTGTGTTTGTGGTTGGGTAGCTAGATGTGTGTTTTTGTGGTAGGGTAGCTAGATGTGTGTTTTGTGGTTGGGTAGCTAGATGTGTGTTTTGTGGTAGGGTAGCTAGATGTGTGTTTTGTGGTTGGGTAGCTAGATGTGTGTTTTATGGTTGGGTAGCTAGATGTGTGTTTTATGGTTGGGTAGCTAGATGTGTGTTTTGTGGTAGGGTAGCTAGATGTGTGTTTTGTGGTAGGGTAGCTAGATGTGTGTTTTGTGGTAGGGTAGGTAGATGTGTGTTTTGTGGTTGGGTAGCTAGATGTGTTTTTGTGGTTGGGTAGCTAGATGTGTTTTGTGGTTGGGTAGCTAGATGTGTGTTTTGTGGTTGGGTATCTAGATGTGTGTTTTGTGGTTGGGTAGCTAGATGTGTGTTTTGTGGTAGGGTAGCTAGATGTGTGTTTTGTGGTTGGGTAGCTAGATGTGTGTTTTTGTGGTAGGGTAGCTAGATGTGTGTTTTGTGGTTGGGTAGCTAGATGTGTGTTTTGTGGTAGGGTAGCTAGATGTGTGTTTTGTGGTTGGGTAGCTAGATGTGTGTTTTATGGTTGGGTAGCTAGATGTGTGTTTTATGGTTGGGTAGCTAGATGTGTGTTTTGTGGTTGGGTAGCTAGATGTGTGTTTTTTGGTTGGGTAGCTAGATGTGTGTTTTGTGGTAGGGTAGCTAGATGGGTTTTCTTTCTACTCATTGTCTTGGTAAGCAGGGTGTAGCGCTGCCGGAGGGTGGAGGAGCGACCTTACTCCCTACTGCAAACTAATGCTTGATCAGATGGATGTTTTAAAGCGAATTTCCTGCAATTCTACGTAGTAATGATCCATGTCCACTACTTGGTCAATTGATTTCACAGCATGTTTAATCTCTGCAAATAAACTCCATGACTGGATGGTTCTCCGTCGGTTTTATTTCACTCTGTAATAGGTGGCCCCTATATTGGAATCATGTGTTCAAGCTAATCAAATCAAAGTTTATTTATGATACAGTGAAATCTACACAATACACTGAATTACCTCGTCACAGTAAAGCTCTCCTCGTAAACAGAGCCATGATATTCAACTATATGTATTTACATGAGGCTATAGACTACAGATAGTATATGTATTTACATGAGGCTATAGACTACAGATAGTATATGTATTTACATGAGGCTATAGACTACAGATAGTATATGTATTTACATGAGGCTATAGCCTACAGATAGTATATGTATTTACATGAGGCTATAGACTACAGATAGTATATGTATTTACATGAGGCTATAGACTACAGATAGTATATGTATTTACATGAGGCTATAGACTACAGATAGTATATGTATTTACATGAGGCTATAGCCTACAGATAGTATATGTATTTACATGAGGCTATAGACTACAGATAGTATATGTATTTACATGAGGCTATAGACTACAGATAGTATATGTATTTACATGAGGCTATAGATAGTATATGTATTTACATGAGGCTATAGACTACAGATAGTATATGTATTTACATGAGGCTATAGACTACAGATAGTATATGTATTTACATGAGGCTATAGACTACAGATAGTATATGTATTTACATGAGGCTATAGCCTACAGATAGTATATGTATTTACATGAGGCTATAGACTACAGATAGTATATGTATTTACATGAGGCTATAGATAGTATATGTATTTACATGAGGCTATAGACTACAGATAGTATATGTATTTACATGAGGCTATAGACTACAGATAGTATATGTATTTACATGAGGCTACAGATAGTATATGTATTTACATGAGGCTATAGGCAGACTGTAAACTACTGTTGCTTGTTCCTGAACTGGCCGAACGGCAGAGCTGTCCTTCAGCACCAACGGTTGATTTAACGTCTTCAACAGAACCATCCTGGCGCTGTCCTAACAGTACCACCATGAAGGGCACTCCAATCACCTGACCTGACCTGTTACCTGCGTCTCATAGTCCTACTCATCACGTATTATAATCACAAATAGATGATTTTCACTTCTCACCATGGTGCTGGTTTAGTAAAGTTAGATCAAAGCTGAATCAATGTCCAACAAGATCATACTGCTGAGTTAGTATTTTACATAACAGAACAGAGTACAACATCATGGCATAGTCAGCCTATATAGTTACATGTTTTCGCTCCTCCCTTGTACTTGATTGATGAATTGAGGTCATTAATTAGTAAGGAACTCCCCTCACCTGGTTGTCTAGGTCTCAGTAAGGAACTCTCCTCACGTGGTTGTCTAGGTCTCAGTAAGGAACTCTCCTCACCTGGTTGTCTAGGTCTCAGTAAGGAACTCTCCTCACCTGGTTGTCTAGGTCTCAGTAAGGAACTCCCCTCACCTGGTTGTCTAGGTCTCAGTAAGGAACTCCCCTCACCTGGTTGTCTAGGTCTCAGTAAGGAACTCTCCTCACCTGGTTGTCTAGGTCTCAGTAAGGAACTCTCCTCACCTGGTTGTCTAGGTCTCAGTAAGGAACTCTCCTCACCTGGTTGTCTAGGTCTCAGTAAGGAACTCTCCTCACCTGGTTGTCTAGGTCTCAGTAAGGAACTCTCCTCACCTGGTTGTCTAGGTCTCAGTATTGAACTCCCCTCACCTGGTTGTCTAGGTCTCAGAAAGGAACTCCCCTCACCTGGTTGTCTAGGTCTCAGTAAGGAACTCTCCTCACCTGGTTGTCTAGGTCTCAGTAAGGAACTCCCCTCACCTGGTTGTCTAGGTCTCAGTATTGAACTCCCCTCACCTGGTTGTCTAGGTCTCAGAAAGGAACTCCCCTCACCTGGTTGTCAAGGTCTCAGTAAGGAACTCCCCTCACCTGGTTGTCCAGGGTTTCATTGAAAGGAAAAACCTGCAGCCACTAGGTCCTCTGTGGAATGTGTTTGACTCCCTTGTGAAATATATTTTCCATAACCCCAAAATATGTTCAGCTGTTTGAAGCTGGTGAACAAAAACTAAAGTAAAAGACACAAAAAACTAATCTTAAGAAGAGGAAGTATAGGAATAGTGCTAATAGAACAGATCTACCACTTTTTAGACTTTCTTTCAGTGACTGACATATCTATAACACACACTTCTATGTGAATTTGGTCGGGTAGAAAAACAATCATTTTTCGGTTAGAGATTTTCCTTAATGATAAGGATCCCAACTAAACATTTAAACGTTCACACCCCTATTTCTAACATGTATTGACACGGGGCTGAATACTTATTTAATCAAGATACATTAGTGTTTTATTTTTCATTCATTAAAAAAAAATGTTTTTCTTCCACTTTACATTTTACATTTACATTTTAGTCATTTAGCAGACGCTCTTATCCAGAGTATATTCTGTCATTGACAGAAATGTATAATTAAATCCATCTTATTCCCACTTTGTAACAATAAAATGTGAACAAATCCGAGTTTGGTGAATGCTTAGGATAGGCACTGTATGGGCCTACCAGAGTGGTGTATCTCAGACTGGCTGATGTTGGTGTAGCCAGAGGAAGAGCCCTGGAACGAAGGGAAGTGGACGGGTCAGGAGGTCCCACGGAGACAAAGGACAGCTGGGGAGGAGAGGAGGTGGTGTTATGGAACTATAGAGTTCCTGTCTCATAACCGTTAGTCCTTAACGTTCTTCTCCTACCTCCTTTTCTTCTCTCTCTCTGTCCCCTTTTCTTCTCTCTCTCCCGCTGACCTGCCTCAGTTCATCAAGAGAATAACACAGTGAGGTGTAGGTGGAGGAGATGAGAGGAGGGAAAGAGCAAGTATTATTCACGTCCAAACCCTCTGATTTACAGACTTCTGATGCAACATGGCTTCCTTTCTCAACGACCTCCGCTCAGGAAACACAAAGGGAATGCAACATGGCTTCCTTCCTCAATGACCTTTGCTCAGAAAACACACAGGGACCACCTTCTGACGTAGAGAGATAAAAAGGGGGGTGAGAGAGAGGCTGATGGACTAGACGGTGGTTCCCTGTAGTAGACGGTGGTTCCCTGTAGTAGACGGTGGTTCCCTGTAGTAGACGGTGGTTCCCAGTAGTAGACGGTGGTTCCCAGTAGTAGACGGTGGTTCCCTGTAGTAGACGGTGGTTCCCTGTAGTAGACGGTGGTTCCCTGTAGTAGGCGGTGGTTCCCTGTAGTAGACGGTGGTTCCCAGTGGTTCCCTGTAGTAGACGGTGGTTCCCTGTAGTAGACGGTGGTTCCCTGTAGTAGACGGTGGTTCCCAGTAGTAGACGGTGGTTCCCTGCAGTAGATGGTGGTTCCCTGTAGTAGACGGTGGTTCCCTGTAGTAGGCGGTGGTTCCCTGTAGTAGACGGTGGTTCCCTGTAGTAGATGGTGGTTCCCTGTAGTAGACGGTGGTTCCCAGTAGTAGACGGTGGTTCCCTGTAGTAGTCGGTGGTTCCCTGTAGTAGTCGGTGGTTCCCTGTAGTAGTCGGTGGTTCCCTGTAGACGGTGGTTCCCTGTAGTAGACGGTGGTTCCCTGTAGTAGACGGTGGTTCCCTGTAGTAGACGGTGGTTCCCTGTAGTAGACGGTGGTTCCCTGTAGTAGACGGTGGTTTCCAGTAGTAGACGGTGGTTCCCTGTAGTAGGCGGTGGTTCCCTGTAGTAGTCGGTGGTTCCCTGTAGTAGGCGGTGGTTCCCTGTAGTAGTCGGTGGTTCCCTGTAGACGGTGGTTCCCTGTAGTAGACGGTGGTTCCCAGTGGTTCCATGTAGACGGTGGTTCCCTGTAGTAGACGGTGGTTCCCTGTAGTAGGCGGTGGTTCCCTGTAGTAGACGGTGGTTCCCTGTAGTAGACGGTGGTTCCCTGTAGTAGACGGTGGTTTCCAGTAGTAGGCGGTGGTTCCCTGTAGTAGGCGGTGGTTCCCTGTAGTAGTCGGTGGTTCCCTGTAGACGATGGTTCCCTGTAGTAGACGGTGGTTCCCAGTAGTAGACGGTGGTTCCCTGTAGTAGACGGTGGTTCCCTGTAGTAGACGGTGGTTCCCTGTAGTAGACGGTGGTTCCCTGTAGTAGACGGTGGTTCCCTGTAGTAGACGGTGGTTCCCTGTAGTAGACGGTGGTTCCCTGGAGTAGGCGGTGGTTCCCTGTAGTAGACGGTGGTTCCCTGTAGTAGACGGTGGTTTCCAGTAGTAGACGGTGGTTCCCTGTAGTAGACGGTGGTTCCCTGTAGTAGACGGTGGTTCCCTGTAGTAGACGGTGGTTCCCTGTAGTAGTCGGTGGTTCCCTGTAGTAGACGGTGGTTCCCTGTAGTAGTCGGTGGTTCCCTGTAGACGGTGGTTCCCTGTAGTAGACGGTGGTTCCCTGTAGTAGTCGGTGGTTCCCTGTAGTAGACGGTGGTTCCCTGTAGTAGTCGGTGGTTCCCTGTAGACGGTGGTTCCCTGTAGTAGACGGTGGTTCCCTGTAGTAGACGGTGGTTCCCTGTAGTAGACGGTGGTTTCCAGTAGTAGACGGTGGTTCCCTGTAGTAGACGGTGGTTCCCTGTAGTAGACGGTGGTTCCCTGTAGTAGACGGTGGTTCCCTGTAGTAGACGGTGGTTCCCTGTAGTAGACGGTGGTTCCCTGTAGGCAGAGCAGAGGGCCAGTGGTTAGCTGTTGAAGTGACATCTCAAGGATGATCAATGGAAACAGGATGCACCTGAGCTCAATTTCAAGTCTCATAGCAAAGGGTCTGAGTACTTATGTAAATAAGGTATTTCTGTTTTAGTTTTGTAAATAAATTTGAACAATTTTCTATAAACCTGTTTTCATTACGGGGTATTGTGTGTGTGTATATATATATATATATACATAGTGGCTTGCGACACTATTCACTCCCTTGGCTAGATGTGGCCAAGCTTATAGAGACTCCAATTTATAAGTCGCTCTGGATAAGAGCGTCTGCTAGATGACGTAAATGTAATTTTTTTTCCTATTTTGTCGTCTTACATCCTGGAATTAAAATGGATATTTTGTGGGTTTGTATCATTTGATTTACACAACATGCCTACCACAACAACAAAAAACTGAAAACTTGAGCGTGCATAACTATTCACCCCCTCAAAGTCAATACTTTGTAGAGCCTCCTTTTGCAGGATTTACAGCTGCAAGTCTATTGGAGTCTCTATAAGCTTGGCCACATCTAGCCACTGGGCTTTTTGCCCATTCTTCAAGGCAAAACTGCTCCAGCTCCTTCAAGTTGGATGGGCTCTGCTGGTGTAAAGCAATGTTTTAAGCCATACCACAGATTCTCAATTGGATTGAGGTCTGGGCTTTGACTAGGCCATTCCAAGACATTTAAATGTTTCCCCTTAAACCACTCGAGTGTTGCTTTAGCAGTATGCTTAGGGTCATTGTTCTGCTGGAAGGTGAACCTCCATCCCAGTCTCAAATCTCTGGAAGACTGAAACAGGTTTCCCTTAAGAATTTCCCTGTATTTAGCACCATCCATCATTCCTTCAATTATTTTATTTTATTTTATTTAACCTTTATTTAACCAGGAAGGGCTCATTGAGATTTAAAATCTCTTTTTCAAGAGCGTCCTGGCCAAGATAGGCAGCGCCAAGTCATTACAAAAATTACAGACAAACAACATGAAAAACTACAAGTAATCTAGTAAAAACCATAGAATTAACAAAGAATATAACAAAATCAAAAACAGCCAATTAAAAACATTGACAGGTCAGGGAATCAGTCTCCAGATCATTCATCCGTGATTTAAAAATACCAATCGGGACAAGTTCATCCAGTTTAAAAGTATTTTGTAAGGCATTCCAAGACGATGGCGCAGAGTACATAAAAGCCCTTTTACCAAATTCAGTTCGGACATTTGGAACAGTTAGCAGGATAAAGTCCCGCGAACGAAGAGAGTACCCACCACATTTCTGAACAATAAAAATGCCCAAATAAAAAGGTAGTAAACCCAAAATGGCTTTGTAAATAAAAGTATACCAGTGACTGAGCCTACGAGTGACTAGAGAAGGCCAGCCAACCCTGGTATACAAAGTGCAGTGGTGCGTAAGGGTTTTGCAATTTAAAATAAATCTCAGAGTGCCATGGTAAAGGGTGTCAATTGATCTCAAACACTGAGCGGAAGCATTCATATATAAAATATCCCCATAGTCTAGTAAAGGCATAAATGTAGCTGATACTAGCCGCCTCCTGGCTTCAAAAGAAAAACAAGCCTTATTCCTAAAATAAAATCCTAATTTCAGCTTCAATTTTTTTGTAAGTTGTTGAATATGCATTTTAAAAGAGAGGCCATCATCAATCAAAATTCCAAGATATTTATATGAGGTTACAACCTCAATCTCCTTGCCCTGACAGGTAGTAATAGGTGAAAGGTTCAGAGGTCTATTTCTTGCTTTAGAAAACACCAGTAGTTTTGTTTTGTCAGTATTGAGGATAAGCTTCAATTGAGACAAGGTATGTTGAACAGTATTAAAAGCAGTTTGCAAGTTCTGGAAAGCTTTTGTAAGAGATGAAGCACAACAGTAAATAACAGTATCATCAGCATAAAAATGAAGTTGTGCATTTTGGACATTTTTGTCTAAATTATTTATATAAATAGTGAATAAGAGAGGACCAAGTACAGAGCCTTGGGGCACACCATTTAAGACAGACAATTTAACAGACCTAAGCCCATCAAATTGAGTGCACTGAGTTCTATCAGACAGATAGTTAACAAACCATGCAACTGCATGCTCTGAAAGACCTACACTCGACAATCTCTGCCTTAGTATAGCATGATCAACTGTATCAAAAGCCTTAGAGAGATCAATAAAAAGTGAGACACAATGCTGTTTCTTGTCAAGAGCTTCAGTGATATCATTTAAAACCTTCATGGCTGCTGTAATTGTGCTGTGCTTCTTCCTGAAACCCGATTGGTACATTGATAAAATAGAGTTAGTATATAAAAACTCTTTTAGCTGGTCACTCACAAGGGTTTCAAGTATTGTCACCAGGGGTGGCAGCTTTGAGATTGGCCTATAATTATTTAAAAGAGTTGGATCTCCCCCTTTTAAAAGTGGCAGGACAAATGCTGATTTCCAGATCTTTGGAATTTCATTACATTCCAGGGTTAGATTAAACAGATATGTAAGTGGTTCAGCTATGAAATCAGCTGCCAGATTTAAAAAGCAGGGATCCAAAAGATCAGGACCTGCAGGCTTTCTCTGGTCTAAGGATTTCAGGGCCTTATGTACCACCTGCACTGAGAATGGCTAAAAGTTTGACCAGCACTCACTGGTTCATCCACACAAGGTTGTACAGAGACAGAGGACACTGAATCAAACAGTCTACCAGATGATAAAAAGTGCTCATTGAAACAATTCAGCATTTCAGTTTTGTCATATATAGCAACAGAGTCCTTCAATACACATGACGGTAATTCATTAACATTACTGACCAGTTACTGAACAATTCTGACCAGTTTCCAAGTCCATGACGATGTTTTGGGAGTCTCCCACGTTTGCTTATTTTTTCTTTAAGCAATGGCTTTTTTTCTGGCCACTCTTCCGTAAAGCCCAGCTCTGTGGAGTGTACGGCTTAATGTGGTCCTATGGACAGATACTCCAATCTCCGCTGTGGAGCTTTGCAGCTCCTTCAGGGTTATCTTTGGTCTCTTTGTTGCCTCTCTGATTAATGCCCTCCTTGCCTGGTCTGTGAGTTTTGGTGGGCAGCCCTCTCTTGGCAGGTTTGTTGTGGTGCCATAATCTTTCAATTTTTTAATAACTGATTTAATGGTGCTCCGTGGGATCTTCAAAGTTTCTGATATTTTTTATAACCCAACCCTGATCTGTACTTCTCCACAACTTTGTCCCTGACCTGTTTGGAGAGCTCCTTGGTCTTCATGGTGCCACTTGCTTGGTGGTGCCCCTTGCTTAGTGGTGTTGCAGACTCTGGGGCCATTCAGAACAGGTGTATATATACTGAGATCATGTGACAGATCATGTGACACTTAGATTGCACACAAGTGGACTTTATTTAACCAATTATGTTACTTAAGAAGGTAATTGGTTGCACCTGAGCTTATTTCGGGCTTCATAGCAAAGGGGGTGAATAGTGCATATGCATGCACCACTTTTCCGTTTTTTATTTTTTGAAAAGTTATTCTTTTCATTTCACTTCACCAGTTTAGACTATTTTGTGTATGTCCGTTACATGAAATCCAAATAAAAATCAATTTAAATTACAGGTTGTAATGCAACAAAAAAGGAAAAATGCCAAGGGAGATGAATACTTTTGCGAGGCGTCTTTTTCTCAAACTAGACACTCTAACGTACTTGTCCTCTTGCTCAGTTGTGCACCGGGGCCTCCCGCTCGTCTTTCTATTCTGGTTAGAGCCAGTTTGTGCTGTTCTGTGAAGGGAGTAGTACACAGCGTTGTATGAGATCTTCAGTTTCTTGACAATTTCTCGCATGAAATTGCCTTAATTTCTCAGAACAAGAATAGACTGACGAGTTTCAGAAGAAAGGTCTTTGTTTCTGGCCATTTTGAGCCTGTAATCGAACCCACAAATGCTGATGCTCCAGATACTCAACTAGTTTAAAGAAGGCCAGTTTTATTGCTTCTTTAATCAGAACAAGTTTTCAGCTGTGCTAACATAATTGCAAAAGGGTTTTCTAATGATCACTTAGTCTTTTAAAATTATAAACTTGGATTAGCTAACACAACGTGCCATTAGAACACAGGAGTGATGGTTGCTGATAATGGGCCTCTGTACGCCTATGTAGATATTCCATTACATATCAGACGTTTCCAGCTACAATAGTCATTTACAACATTAACAATGTCTACACTGTATTTCTGATCAATTTGATGTCATTTTAATGGAGCAAAAATGTGCTTTTCTTTCAAAAACCAGGACATTTCTAAGTGACCCCAAACTTTTGAACGGTGATGTGTGTGTGTGTGTGTGTGTGTGTGATGGGATTTTTAGACATTATAGACAGGCACAGCAGCAGGGAAGACACTTTTATTACAGGAATCATGAGGATAATGCACTTTCCTGTTTAACAAATGCATGGTTTTATCCGCCCCAAAAATGACGTTTTTATTTAGGTGACCAGGGAGAATGTGCAGCTCGCACCAGTGCGACCAATATCACACAGCCAAGTCACAGGGTCACAGTCTGGAGCACTGTGCAGGAAATGAGTTTTAAAACTGCAAAGTTATCTCTTAGCTCCATGCCAAACTGTGTAGATTTGCACAGAATTTGCTTTACAATGTTATCTACTCCGCTAAGATACCTTAACCTATCTAGCTAATAGACTTAGTTTACACTTCCAATGAACTGTGGCAGGTCAAAATAAT
Source organism: Salmo trutta (assembly GCF_901001165.1). Classification (NCBI taxonomy): domain Eukaryota; kingdom Metazoa; phylum Chordata; class Actinopteri; order Salmoniformes; family Salmonidae; genus Salmo; species Salmo trutta. The sequence continues at coordinate 111,976 of NC_042958.1, forward strand.
AAACTGTCTACCAAATCTATTCATTTTAAAATGTTGATTGCTTGCCATTATCATTCACCTGATGATAAGACAAGATGTTACTTAGACACATTTTCGGGGCATCTGGGTCACCGGTTTGTGTGGGCAGCTGTCCCTGGGAAAGAATAGTTTAAAAAAGGAACTGCCCTAGATACCATCTTCCTATCACTCCAGAGGATGCAAAGTACCATTCACCTCCATAACTACCTGATATTAGCATGGCAGGGAGTATGTGTGTGACTGAGCATCCAGCCAGGCAAATACAGCATTCAGTCTCTGCTTCCATGCTGTTTTAATGCAAAGTGGTTGTTTTGAATAGTGGAGGAAGAGCTAAGTCAATTCCCTTGATACTCAGTGTGATAACACTACTTTCACCTTGGTACACGTGTAGAAAAATAGGTTTATATAAAACCAAGTTCTATAATTAACACCCTAAAGATACAATATTAAACCAAGTTCTATATATGACACCCTAAAGATCCAATATAAAACCAAGTTCTATATATGACACTCTAATGATCCAATATAAAACCAAGTTCTATATATGACACCTTAAAGATCCAATATTAAACCAAGTTCTATATATGACACCCTAAAGATCCAATATTAAACCAAGTTCTATATATGACACCCTAAAGATCCAATATAAAACCAAGTTCTATATATGACACCCTAAAGATCCAATATTAAACCAAGTTCTATATATGACACCCTAAAGATCCAATATTAAACCAAGTTCTATATATGACACCCTAAAGATCCAATATAAAACCAAGTTCTATATATGACACCCTAAAGATCCAATATTAAACCAAGTTCTATATATGACACCTTAAAGATCCAATATAAAACCAAGTTCTATATATGACACCCTAAAGATCCAATATTAAACCAAGTTCTATATATGACACCCTAAAGATCCAATATAAAACCAAGTTCTATATATGACACCCTAAAGATCCAATATTAAACCAAGTTCTATATATGACACCCTAAAGATCCAATATTAAACCAAGTTCTATATATGACACCCTAAAGATCCAATATAAAACCAAGTTCTATATATAACACCCTAAAGATCCAATATTAAACCAAGTTCTATATATGACACCTTAAAGATCCAATATAAAACCAAGTTCTATATATGACACCCTAAAGATCCAATATAAACCAAGTTATTTTTATGACACCCTAAAGATCCAATATAAAACCAAGTTCTATATATGACACCCTAAAGATCCAATATTAACCAAGTTCTATATATGACACCCTAAAGATCCAATATAAAACCAAGTTCTATATATGACACCCTAAAGATCCAATATTAAACCAAGTTCTATAATTAACACCCTAAAGATCCAATATTAACCAAGTTCTATATATGACACCCTAAAGACCCAATATAAAACCAAGTTCTATATATGACACCCTAAAGATCCAATATAAAACCAAGTTCTATATATGACACCTTAAAGATTCAATATTAAACCAAGTTCTATATATGACACCCTAAAGATCCAATATTAAACCAAGTTCTATAATTAACACCCTAAAGATCCAATATTAACCAAGTTCTATATATGACACCCTAAAGATCCAATATTAAATCAAGTTCTATATATGACACCCTAAAGATCCAATATTAAATCAAGTTCTATGTATGACACCCTAAAGATCCAATATAAAACCAAATTCTATATATGACTCCCTAAAGATCCAATATTAACCAAGTTCTATATATGACACCCTAAAGATCCAATATAAAACCAAGTTCTATATATGACACCCTAAAGATCCAATATAAAACCAAGTTCTATATATGACACCCTAAAGATCCAATATTAAATCAAGTTCTATGTATGACACCCTAAAGATCCAATATTAACCAAGTTCTATATATGACTCCCTAACAATCCAATATTAAACCAAGTTCTATATATGACACCCTAAATGTCTGAGGCATTTCTAGGACAGTGAGGAAGGCAAGATCAGGGCTTCGCACGCTGCATGGTACACCCTTTGACGGCTTCCGAGATTAAAAAATAACTGTAGTCCTGCTTTGTGGCATTTGGCGAAGGCTCGATGTTACGTTGATCGCGCTATACGTTTTTGTTGTGTAGATATGGTTGTCCATGTTTGATAGAGCCATTTCAGCGATGTTCCTACTGGCGGATTCATTGCTTAATATTCAAGCAGACACATTTTTTTTCTGTGTTTGAAAGACTACAACTTGTGCTGGGCAGTGCTTTGTGCTCCGGCCCTGTCCCTACCCCAAGACGGCCTTTTTAAAGGAGGCGGACACTAACAACAATCCTTTGGGCAAAACTGAAAGAACTGACCAGACTCAATGGCTTCAAGTGATTCCTGTCATCAACACGAAGTCAACGATGGAGCCTCTATTAGCTACATGGTGACATTCAGCCATACATGTTTCAACCTGAATATAGAGAAGAGGATTCGAAACAAAGAGTTGAATTTAGCTAAAGTTAGAAGCTCAACCGATGAAGCTACAGCCGATGTCGGCACCAAGAGGTCAGATGACAAATACGGTACCTAGCTAAGTAAGTTATTTTTCCTGTAAGCCATCTAGCTAACTTTAGTTTATCTACTGAAACCCATATTGTGTATTGCTGGCTGACATATTACATATTACAGTGGGGGGAAATCAAATTATTTTTCTGTTTGGTAACTTAGCTAGCTAGCTAACCAACTACCGGTAACCATATCTATGACTAAAAATAGAAGAGGATTTACAATCTGAGATCTTTTGTATCTCGATTGTAAACACCTCTTCTCTTTTTAGTAGTAGATATGGCTACTAAACAGCAAGCTACAATGTTACAAACAGCCACCAAAAGCTAGGTTTGCCAGCAAATGTTAGCACATGACTGGAGTTGGCTAGCTAGTTAGCCTGGTGCCTGCTAACTTATGCGCCACGCCTCACATTTGTAACTTGTTCGCAAATGTGGAACATCAGCAACTAGATAATTTTTACTAGCTAGCTATGTAACATAATGGATGAGGGTTGACCTTGGTTATGATTATGGCCATGGATGTATTTCAATCTCGCTAAATTACAGGCATGTTGCAAGATAGTGAGGAGAAACAATATTACAACAATTTACTGTTGGAAAATCTCTAAAACTGTAGCTATAAAAATATTTGCCTGAGCATGCCTGATAGTATCTACCTATAGCCATGTCTGTCTGCCTACCTACCTAAGCTCATTTGTATGTTCTGGTCACTGTGCAATGGTTGAAGGTTATGCCATATTTCTTCCTATTAGGGTACATATTTGTTTTAATGTAATCCCTGTGGCTTTGCACATTTATGCAGGTTTAACTAGTCCCTAATGTTAAAGTTAAGCTGGCATGGTTCAACTGTTGTTCAAACTGTACAATAGTGTAGTTTTTGTCTTCCAGACGATACCTTGTGGTGCCTGGGCTTCTTCCTGCAGTGGATTCTAGATACTGAAACAGAATTCCTTTGCCTGCTGTGTGTCATTGTAGCAGAACTGTATCCAGTGAAGTGTATTCCTCTCGAGGGATTAGACATTGTCAAGTTGTGTATGGTTCACACTGCAGCTCTTTGCCCAAACTTGAAAAAGGCCTTTAAGGACTGAAGGACGCAAGGGACAACTCAATTTTCTTCTGACTTCTTTTATTTCTTTAGTCAGTTAGTTAGTTAATTAGTTAGGTTGATAACCTTTAAAGGCAAAACACAAAAAAAAATATACATTACTTCAAGTAAGGTCATTTCAAAATAAATATATAATCTTAATGTAGTCATATTATCTCAATTATACTATATACTAAATTAGACAATTGGTCTCAATTCTCAACACAAATAAACATCTAACTTGCAACAATTTTACACAACAATGTCCATGTGCCTACCGGTTGAGTCTCCAGAATCCTAAATGAGCTGAATGTGTATGAATGAGAGTCTTCTCTTCCATGAAGGACTTCCAGTGAAATGCTTTTCCACCAAACATTTCACCACCTGCTATCACAAAGGTGCACCAGTATATATGTTCCCCAGGGAAACACAAGCTAATGATGGGTTCCACAATGCATACACCCTTTCGCCCCCTGCTGGTGTTTTATCTTTGAAATCAGTTGAAAATCTGAACGCCTTGAATATCAATACCTGTTTTTTGACGCAACACCTCCCACTTGATCTCCTGGTTCTTGAACCCAAGGAGGTCACATCGGCTCCATCTTCGATGGCTTTACTTCTGCTCTTCTACAGGTAATAACACAACCAATCGCCTGACGTCCCTGTGAAGAATTGTAGCAGGGATTTTGGTTGAACGTTTCTTTGCTTTGTCTCCACAAACATGCTTCAAAGTTGAGATGGGATAACTTGGGAAGGTTCGTATATTTGCATCTCTCACAATGCCCTCCTTGTCAGCGTTGACATTGACGACCCTACCAAGCTTATACTGACTCCTCAAAGCATTCTGGTCTGCAAGCCAGACGACGTCTCCAACGGCCACGTTTCGCTGCTTTGTGTGCCACTTACTCCTCACAAACAGGTTAGGTCCAGCCAACTGACTCCACTTCCTCCAGAACCAGTTAACTTCTGCTTGAATGACTCTTAACCGTTTGTAGGAGTAGTCTTCAAACTCAAAGCTTCCTAAGTCTCCGCTAGGTCCAGTCCTTCCAAGCAGAAGAGAATTAGGGCTGATGTATTCTATGCAGTCCTCCCGGCTCTGAGTCCTGGCATCTATGGGCCTTTCATTGGCAAGGTTAGCAGCCATGAACATAAATGTTTGAAACTCACTCCATGTGAAGAGTCCTTCGCCTCAGATGTAATTTGTTGATCCAGGAAGTGGTAGAGCTCTTTGAGGGCAGGTCTGGCACCCACAAAGTTCTTTCCAGGATCTGACCAGAGTTTCTTTGGATGCCCTCTCAGTGCCGTGAATCTTTGGTAGGCCAGTAAGAAGCCTTCAGTTGACTGGTTACTGACAACATCTGTGTGTATAGCTCTGGATGCCATACAGCAGAAGACAATTCCCCACACCTTGAGCTTGACTTTCTTTCTCACCTCGTCCTTGACTTCATATGGTCCAAATAAGTCCACTGTTGTATACTCAAATGGTCTGGCTGGTGTTATACGCTCGGGTGGAAGGTCACTCATGATCTGTTGGCACTTTCTGGCCCTAGCCTTTCTGCACACCACACAGTTGTCAACTCTCTTTTTAGCCAGCTTCCGGCCTTTTATCACCCAGGCTTTCTTCCTCATCCGGAGGAGTGTACCTGCTATTTCTTCATGGTTTGCATCATGAGCCTCTTGGGCTAGGAGAGTGGATATCCATGCCTCATATGGTAGAATTGGTACAGCAGTCTCGTCCTCATCAAAGATCTTGAACCTCCCTCCACAAACCAAGAGCCCAGTCTCTTCATCTCTGTAAACAGCGAGTCTGTTGAGAGTGGTGCCTTGAAAGGTTATACCTTCTTGAGCTGCAAGGAACAGGTCTCTTAGTGCATCTTCACACTCCCCAACAGTGAGTACAGCTTGTTTGCCTCTGGACTTCCAGTTTGTTGAAAGAATTTCCTCCCACTTTGGTTTATCTGAGGCTGAATTCCTGGTCAACACTTCTTTCCATTTCGTTGCAGCTCTCCAAACCCAGGCAATGACTCGGATCAGCCTGGTCAGGCTGCTGAATTTCCTGATGTCAATCAGTTTTGTTACCGCAGAGCCAGCTGGTGGTCTTCGGATCTTAGTCTTAGGTTCATCTGGGTTATTTTGCCTGCTTTGCTGTGCATCACTCTGACCTTCCTTCTGAACTTCAACTTCAGGAAGTACATCATTCTTGTTTCTCTTGGCCTGCGCTCTGGTCAGTGCTGCAGAGAAATATTTCCTTTGAAGTTTGTTTATGCCTTCCTTGGCATAAGCTGCAATTTCTTTGGCTGACTTCTGTGGCCACTCTTCCATGGGTTGCCGCAGGAACGCTGGTCCATTTTGCCACATGGAATCTTCTTGGAGGTCTTCCGGGGCTGCCCCTCTTGTTATGATGTCAGCACTGTTCAGGCCTCCCGGGATCCACCACCAGTCTTCGACAGATGTGGATTTCTGGATCTCTCCAACTCTGTTCGCGAAGAAAGATTGATACCCATAACTGTCTCTCTGGATAGCTCCCACCACAGTTTGACTGTCCAGCAGATGGAGCCATCGTTCAATTTCTATACGACTGTGTTTTTCAACGTACTTTCGAAGTCGTGCTGCGCAGACAGCACCGCAGATTTCAGCTTTCACTGCCTCCCCCTTTTGGTCCAAAGGTGTGAGTTTTGCTTTGGACTCAACCAACCTGACTTGGATGCCTTGCTCGGTTTCCCATCTGAAGTACACTACGGCTCCATAGCTCTTCTCACTTCCGTCAGAGAATGTTATTCCCCAAGGTTTACCAATCCAGTTGACTGGTGTGAGGCTTCTGTGGAAGGTGATTTGGCTAAGACGTGTGTACTCCTCAAACAGTTTGATGGCTTCTTCTCTCAATTGTTCAGACAGAGGTTTGTCCCACGTTTTTCGGGTCAGAGTTTTGCCTCCAGCTTCTTGAAACGCCTTTCTGACAAGAATGGCGCCCTTTTGTTTGGCAGGTGTGACGAGGCCTATTGGGTCATACAGGCTAGCTACTTGGCTTAGCAGTTCTCTTCTCGTCAGTGGGTTTGGAGTTTTCCCTCTCACCTCTTCTTCAAGGAGATTTTGTCCAACTCTCATCTTTTTCCTCTTTGAGAAATTGATTGAAGTCATAAGGTACAGTTTGTCCTCTTCAACAAGGTATCCAACTCCAAGGGCTTTATTGTCTCCTTTCCTCATCTGGTTTGGGAGAATAAGTACTGTCCCTGACATCGCTCCTTGTTCTCCTGGTACGATCTCCTGCCTCCCACTTTGGCCTGACCGGACCCAGGGTTTGAGGAAGAATCCGCCTGTCCTCAGGATCTCTTCAACTCTTTTGGTGTCCTTGTCCAGCTTTTGTAAGTCATTATGGGAAGTCAGGATGTCATCGACATAGGCATCCTCTTCAAGGATCCTACGTTCCTCCTCCAGGTGAGCGAACATGGGCAGTTTTGCTGTCTCTCTCATGGCCAGTTGTGCAATGCACCCTGCTGGTCGATCGCCAATGTTGACTCTGGTGATGGCATACTCTTCAATCTCTTCCTCCTCAGTGTTTCTCCAGAGAAATCTGTGGAGATGCATCTCCAGGTTTTCTAACCACACCGAATTGTACATCTTCCTGATGTCGCCAAGAGCAGCATGGACACCTCTTCTGAACCTGAGTAGTACTGCTCGGATGGGATTGAGGACATCAGGCCCTTTCAGCAGCAGGTCATTCATGCTGACCCCTTTAAACTTCTGGCTGCTGTTCCATACCAGTCGCACAGGTGTTGTGACAGAGTGTGGGTTTGGCGCCACCAAGTGGCTGACATACCATACTGGTCCTTTCCAGCTGGCGATCATCTCTTTGGTAAGTGTCTTTGCTGCTCTTCTCTCCACCATTTCATGCACTTGAGCTGTGTATGCTATTTTCCACTCTGGCTCTTTCTTGAGTTGTTTTTCTGTTCTTAAGAAGGTGGCTTCAACCCCACTCCTGTTGTAAGGAAGGGAACTTGGATCTTGAATCCAGGGGTATTTTGTGTCCCAGTGCGGTTTATCGCTGTGAGCATCTGCTTTGATGTAGGTGAGGCCTTTCCTTATGATCTCCAGCTCCCTTTCCTCACTCAGAGTCATTTCCTTGCCTCCTGGTTGACAATTGCCGCACCGGCATCCTCCACACTTCGGTTCGCAAGCTGCTCCAATGCTATCCCATTTCCACCAATCCAAGAACTCTCTGCGAGCTACTGTGCTTTTGGTTTCAGCTGTGAACTCTTGTGTTTTAGTTATCTCTTGATACTTGACAGCGGTTGCTCTCATGGATCGAGCAAAGTGCGTTCCAGACCTGTGCGCGGCCATATCGACTTCTTCAAACAGATCTGGATGTGCTCCACCAACAATCTTTCCTAGCGGGCTCTCCCATAAGACTAGGTCTCCAATCACCTTCACCTTCACTATACTGGATTTCAAGCAGATGATTCATGAGGAGCTGTGCAAGTATTCCCTGAACTTAGTGTGTTCCTTTGTGAATGGCAGTTTCATCATGACCACCTCTCCCATCATCTGCTGATCACATCACCAGTTAGTGTGATTTAACCACAGATTGTTGGTGTCCATTACTGGGAGTTACAGGATAGCTTCCGTTTGGTGTAGCACAGAGTCTTCAACCAACCTTAACGATGTCATCTTCGTCCTCCATTCGGGGAAACGGGAGTCTCACAAAACGTCTGTGTTCAGTTGCAGGGGGTCAGTTTGAATTTAGAAAATGCTCCGTTATTAAAATAAACACATTTTTTGCTCCATAAAGTAATCCAACAAGGTGTGCGCCACCATCGTGTCTATTTCAAGTCTACTCACTCATTGATCAAAACATGTCTCTGTCATCATGACATGCAGCACTTTGCAGCACTGGAGAGATACCGTCCTGTAGGTTTTAACTCCAACCCTAATCTAGCACACCTGATTTCTAGTAATTAACTGGTTGATAAGCTGAACCAGGTTAGTTACAACTGGGGTTGTAGTGAAAACCTACAGGAGGGTTGCTCTCCAGGAACAGGGTTGGAGTTAAAACCTACAGGAGGGTAGATCTCCAGGAACAGGGTTGGAGTTAAAACCTACAGGAGGGTATCTCTCCAGGAACAGGGTTGGAGTTAAAACCTCCAGGAGGGTAGATCTCCAGGAACAGGGTTGGAGTTAAAACCTACAGGAGGGTAGATCTCCAGGAACAGGGTTGGAGTTAACAAATGTCTCACCAAGCTCTCTCTGTCTCTGTGTGTGTGTGTGTGTGTGTGTGTGTGTGTGTGTGTGTGTGTGTGTGTGTGTTGGTGTGACGGGGAGGTTAGAGCTCGCCTGGTCTGCCAAGACATTCCTGTCCGGTAACACCATTTTCACCGCCGGCCCTGCCAAAGATCAGCTCAGCCTCCCTGGTTACTAGGGTGTAACCCGCCTGGCTAGGCTACATGAGGTAGAGCTGGCTAGGCTACACGAGGTAGAGTGGCTAGGCTACACGAGGTAGAGATGGCTAGGCTACATGAGTTAGAGCTGGCTAGGCTACAAAAGGTAGAGCTGGCGAGGCTACATGAGGTAGAGCTGGCTAGGCTACATGAGGTAGAGATGGCTAGGCTACACAAGGTAGAGATGGCTAGGCTACACGAGGTAGTGATGGCTAGGCTACACGAGGTAGAGAAGGCTAGGCTACATGAGGTAGAGCTGTCTAGGCTACACGAGGTAGAGCTGGATAGGCTACACAAGGTAGAGAAGGCTAGGCTACACGAGGTAGAGCTGGATAGGCTACATGAGGTAGAGATGGCTAGGCTACACGAGGTAGGGCTGGCAAGGCAACATGAGGTAGAGCTGGCTAGGCTACACGAGGTAGAGATGGCTAGGCTACATGAGGTAGAGCTGGATAGGCTACATGAGGTAGAGATGGCTAGGCTACACGAGGTAGAGCTGGATAGGCTACACGAGGTAGGGCTGGCTAGGCTACACGAGGTAGAGCTGGCTAGGCTACACAAGGTAGGGCTGGCTAGGCTACATGAGGTAGAGATGGCTAGGCTACACGAGGTAGAGTGGCTAGGCTACACGAGGTAGATCTAGATAGGCTACATGAGGTAGAGCTGGCTAGGCTACACGAGGTAGAGCTGGCTAGGCAACATGAGGTAGAGATGGCTAGGCTACATGAGGTAGAGATGGCTAGGCTACATGAGGTAGAGATGGCTAGGCTACATGAGGTAGAGATGGCTAGGCTACACGAGGTAGTCTGGCTAGGCTACACGAGGTAGAGCTGGCTAGGCAACACGAGGTAGAGCTGGCTAGGCTACACGAGGTAGAGATGGCTGGGCTACACGAGGTAGAGCTGGCTAGGCTACACGAGGTAGTCTGGCTAGGCTACACGAGGTAGAGCTGGCTAGGCAACACGAGGTAGAGCTGGCTAGGCTACACGAGGTAGAGATGGCTAGGCTACACGAGGTAGGGATGGCTAGGCTACACGAGGTAGAGCTGGCTAGGCTACACGAGGTAGAGCTGGCTAGGCTACACGAGGTAGAGCTGGCTAGGCAACATGAGGTAGAGATGGCTAGGCTACACGAGGTAGAGATGGCTGGGCTACATGAGGTAGAGATGGCTAGGCTACATGCGGTAGAGGCCAGGGGTCCAGCGCAGCTAGTAAGCTTTAGGCTGGGAAGAGAGGCTGGATGATGAACCATTAGACTGGGCACTAGGGGAAAAAAATCGATAGTTACATATCGGGGTGTTATTTTTGACGGTATATTGTGTTGTATCGTTTTGCTAGATGTCTGTACCTGCACCAAAACTCCAGTATGTTTCCTTCATAGCTTGTTCTCAATCTTAAAAAAAAAATAGGAAGCCAATTTGTTGTAGCACTTCTACTTCCATGACTGATCTAAACTAGTTTCCTCATGGCTCTCTCTGGTCCCTCTGCAGCAGACATATGGTGCTCTTAACCATTCAGAAATCATACAACATAGTTATATGTCCATGATATCGCACCGAGACAGGTAAACCAAAGATCAAAATCAAAAGTAACAGTCAGTATCTGGTGTGGCCACCAGCTGCATTAAGTACTGCAGTGCATCTCCTCCTCATGGACTGCACCAGATTTGCCAGTTCTTGCTGTGAGATGTTACCCCACTCTTCCACCAAGGTACCTGCAAGTAAAACACTATCTATGAGTGGTGATGACCCCTAGTAAAATAGACAGTCAACATGGGCTATATATTATTAGGCAGGTTTTCGTTTTGAGCCCTGAGGCAGGTTTTCGTTTTGAGCCCTGAGGCAGGTTTTCGTTTTGAGCCCTGAGGCAGGTTTTCGTTTTGAGCCCTGAGGCAGGTTTTCGTTTTGAGCCCTGAGGCAGGTTTTCGTTTTGAGCCCTGAGGCAGGTTTTCGTTTTGAGCCCTGAGGCAGGTTTTCGTTTTGAGCCCCGAGGCAGGTTTTCGTTTTGAGCCCCGAGGCAGGTTTTTGTTTTGAGCCCCGAGGCAGGTTTTTGTTTTGAGCCCCGAGGCAGGTTTTCGTTTTGAGCCCCGAGGCAGGTTTTCGTTTTGAGCCCCGAGGCAGGTTTTCGTTTTGAGCCCCGAGGCAGGTTTTCGTTTTGAGCCCCGAGGCAGGTTTTCGTTTTGAGCCCCGAGGCAGGTTCAGGTTTTCGTTTTGAGCCCCGAGGCAGGTTTTCTGGCAGTGGCTTCTGATTAAATTCCATTTTCACAGAACAGCTTGTTTCGATGAGGCTCTCTTGTTCAGATATTGGTAAGTGGACTGGAGGCAGGGCATGAAAGGGATAACAAATCCAGTTGTTTGTGTCATCCTTTTCGGGAAAGTACCTGCCTAATTGCGCACCCAGCTCACTCAGGTGCTTCGCTATATCACATTTGACATTGTCCATAAGCTTGAGTTCATTTGCACACAAAAAATGATACAATGATGGAAAGACCTGTGTGTTGTCCTTGTTAATGCAGACAGAGAAGAGCTCCAACTTCTTAATCATAGCCTCAATTTTGTTCCGCACATTGAATATAGTTGGAGAGTCCCTGTAATCCTAGATTCAGATCATTCAGGTGAGAAAAAAAATCACCCAGATAGACCATTCTATACTGTTGAAGTACAGTTCTAGAACACTAAAACATGACATGTATCCATCACAGGAACATTCTATACTGTTGAAGTACAGTTCTAGAACACTCAAACATGACATGTATCCATCACAGTAACATTCTATACTGTTGAAGTACAGTTCTAGAACATGTATCCATCACAGTAACATTCTATACTGTTGAAGTACAGTTCTAGAACACTCAGACATTACATGTATCCATCACAGTAACATTCTATACTGTTGAAATACAGTTCTAGAACACTCAGACATTACATGTATCCATTACAGTAACATTCTATACTGTTGAAGTACAGTTCTAGAACATGTATCCATCACAGTAACATTCTATACTGTTGAAGTACAGTTCTAGAACACTCAGACATTACATGTATCCATCACAGTAACATTCTATACTGTTGAAGTACAGTTCTAGAACACTCAGACATTAAAATGTGTCCATCACAGTAACATTCTATACTGTTGAAGTACAGTTCTAGAACATGTATCCATCACAGTAGCATTCTATACTGTTGAAGTACAGTTTTAGAACATGTATCCATCACAGTAACATTCTATACTGTTGAAATACAGTTCTAGAACACTCAGACATTACATGTATCCATTACAGTAACATTCTATACTGTTGAAGTACAGTTCTAGAACATGTATCCATCACAGTAACATTCTATACTGTTGAAGTACAGTTCTAGAACACTCAGACATTACATGTATCCATCACAGTAACATTCTATACTGTTGAAGTACAGTTCTAGAACACTCAGACATTAAAATGTATCCGTCACAGTAACATTCTATACTGTTGAAGTACAGTTCTAGAACATGTATCCATCACAGTAGCATTCTATACTGTTGAAGTACAGTTTTAGAACATGTATCCATCACAGTAACATTCTATACTGTTGAAGTACAGTTCTAGAACACTCAGACATTACATGTATCCATCACAGTAGCATTCTATACTGTTGAAGTACAGTTCTAGAACATGTAACATTCGATACTGTTGAAGTACAGTTCTAGAACATGTATCCATCACAGTAACATTCTTTACCGTTGAAGTACAGTTCTTGATCATTGTACATACCATTAGTCGTATGGACTTCATCCACAAGGATTCAGATGGTTTCTGAGCAGTATAGGACAGAGGCCTTTACCGGTCTTCCCCAACCAGATTTCCAGACTTCCAGAAGACGAGGTCTTATGCACCCTCCCATATAGCGTTCTTGTTTTCCTCCACAACCACCACTCAGACCCAGGGCTGTTGCCGGGCGGATTTGGTCCTCCGTCCACCACAGTCTTTAGCAGGGACACGACTGTCAGAATTCAAGGCTGTTTTCCTAGCTTCTTGAAGACTAGAGCTAGCTGGTAAATTAGGCTTTTCCCCAAAGGCTCAAAATGCTTCTAGTTGCTCCTGTTTTAATCCCTAAATTGGTGGTTACTTTGTGGCAGTATCTCCTTTTCAGAAAGATCCATCACTGAGTTTTTCTCCTTTCAGTGTTAGTTAGCTAGACTAGCTAGCCAGCTAGCCTAACTTTAGCTTGGCTGTATGAGAACCAATCAAAAAGTCCTCCTCTTTTACAAGCCTGAGATACCAGACCGGTAAGCCAGGCTCATTAAAATGTACCAGAGGCCACCAGTATAGAGCTTGTTCAGCCTGGCTGGCTACTTTTTCTATTTGGCTAGCTAGTCCACGTACTGAGGGGAAACACTGGCATATAGCATGTATTGTTATATACCCGATCACACAGGTATCAGAATGTCCCTTTTATAAGAGCTTATGGTGAGGTCTCTCCTAACAGACCATAATATAACTGTCTGAATACCCTCTCAGTAACCATAACAACCTTTCCTGGTGTTTCCCAACAGGCATTGGGAAGGTGAAGCGGAAAACGGGGATGCGTGACACGGCCTCCAACGCAGACGCCGACATGTATTCCGACAACGGCGAGCGCCTGTACGACCTCAACCTGCCGGCACTCGTCAAGTTCAGCTACACCGCCGAGCGGGAGGACGAGCTCTCGTTGGTCAAGGGCACCCACGTCATCGTCATGGAGAAGTGTAGCGATGGCTGGTGGCGTGGAGGGTACCAGGGTTGTTCCGGGTGGTTCCCTTCCAACTACGTGACGGAGGACGCAGACGGGACAGCGGGGGGAGGAGGTTTGGGAGACCCGGCGGGGTCACTGACTGAGAAGCTAGCAGCAGTAGTTCACAGTGCGTCTAACGGGAACCGGGTCCTCCACTCGGTGCAGGCGCTCTACCCTTTCAGCTCGGGGAACGACGAGGAGCTGAACTTTGAGAAGGGAGAGGTGATGGAGGTGGTAGAGAAACCAGACAACGACCCTGAGTGGTGGAAGTGCCGTAAAGCAGATGGACAGCTGGGACTAGTGCCTAAAAACTACGTCACTGTGCTACCTCCCCAGCAGGACTCCACTACCCAGAATGCCTCACTGGGCCCCGCGGGGCCGCCCACGCCCGACTGCGACTACATCTCTCCGGCCACGGTGGGGCGGTTTGCGGGGAAGCAGTGGTACTATGGCAAGGTGACGCGACATCAGGCAGAGGTGGCTCTCAACCAGAGAGGAGCAGAGGGAGACTTCCTCATCAGAGACTCTGAGTCATCGGTGGGTACTGGCCGTTATCTATAACTCCATCTGTAGAGAGCGATACAGCCATCTGTAGAGAGCGATACAGCCATCTGTAGAGAGCGGTACAGCCATCTGTAGAGAGCGGTACAGCCATCTGTAGAGAGCGGTACAGCCATCTGTAGAGAGCTGTACAGCCATCTGTAGAGAGCGATACAGCCATCTGTAGAGAGCGATACAGCCATCTGTAGAGAGCGATACAGCCATCTGTAGACAGCGATACAGCCATCTGTAGAGAGCTATACAGCCATCTGTAGAGAGCGATACAGCCATCTGTAGAGAGCGATACAGCCATCTGTAGAGAGCGATACAGCCATCTGTAGAGAGCGATACAGCCATCTGTAGAGAGCTATACAGCCATCTGTAGAGAGCGATACCGCCATCTGTAGAGAGCGATAACGCCATCTGTAGAGAGCGATACAGCCATCTGTAGAGAGCGATATAGCCATCTGTAGAGCTGTACAGCCATCTGTATAGCTATACAGCCATCTGTAGAGAACTATACAGCCATCTGTAGAGAGCGATACAGCCATCTGTAGAGAGCGATACAGCCATCTGTAGAGAGCGATATAGCCATCTGTAGAGCTGTACAGCCATCTGTAGAGCTGTACAGCCATCTGTAGAGCTGTACAGCCATCTGTAGAGAACTATACAGCCATCTGTAGAGAGCTATACAGCCATCTGTAGAGAGCTATACAGTCATCTGTAGAGAGCTATACAGCCATCTGTAGAGAGCTATACAGTCATCTGTAGAGAGCCATACAGCCATCTGTAGAGAGCTATACAGTCATCTGTAGAGAGCTATACAGCCATCTGTAGAGAGCGATACAGCCATCTGTAGAGAGCGATACAGTCATCTGTAGAGAGCGATACAGCCATCTGTAGAGAGCGATACAGCCATCTGTGGAGAGCGATACAGCCATCTGTGGAGAGCGATACAGCCATCTGTGGAGAGCGATACAGCCATCTGTGGAGAGCGATACAGCCATCTGTGGAGAGCGATACAGCCATCTGTAGAGAGCGATACAGCCATCTGTAGAGAGCTATACTGCCATCTGTAGAGAGCTATACTGCCATCTGTAGAGAGCTATACAGCCATCTGTAGAGAGCGATACAGCCATCTGTAGAGAGCGATACAGCCATCTGTAGAGAGCGATACAGCCATCTGTAGAGATCGATACAGCCATCTGTAGAGAGCGATACAGCCATCTGTAGAGAGCTATACTGCCATCTGTAGAGAGCTATACAGCCATCTGTAGAGAGCTATACAGCCATCTGTAGAGAGATTTACAATTTTTTTTCAGCCATCTGTAGAGCTGTACAGCCATCTGTAGAGCTGTATAGCCATCTGTAGAGAACTATACAGCCATCTGTAGAGAGCTATTCAGCCATCTGTAGAGCTGTACAGCCATCTGTATAGCTATATAGCCATCTGTAGAGCTGTACAGCCATCTGTAGAGAGCGATACAGCCATCTGTATAGCTATAT
The DNA here is from genome assembly GCF_901001165.1 of Salmo trutta. Taxonomy (NCBI): domain Eukaryota; kingdom Metazoa; phylum Chordata; class Actinopteri; order Salmoniformes; family Salmonidae; genus Salmo; species Salmo trutta. The sequence continues at coordinate 127,843 of NC_042958.1, forward strand.
AGCCATCTGTAGAGCTGTACAGCCATCTGTAGAGAGCTATTCAGCCATCTGTAGAGCTGTACAGCCATCTGTAGAGAACTATACAGCCATCTGTAGAGAGCTATTCAGCCATCTGTAGAGAGCGATACAGCCATCTGTATAGCTATATAGCCATCTGTAGCTCAGTGTAGACTTCCTCATCAGAGACATCTAGCAGTTGTAGAGCGAACGATAGGTAATGTATTTATCTCAACGTTTTAGTTGCCATCTGCCTTTACGTCTACAGTCATAAGTGGTCATCCGCTCTGTCATGGTCCTGACTGTTCAGCTTGTTTGCTGCCGTCATTCCTGCGTGGTGTTGACCCGAGGCGGTTAGTATAATGGTCCTGTTGCTGTAGAGCTGTCAGCGGGTTTAGAGGGTGGAGACGTAAGGACTGTAGGAACAATGTCTCAGATCTGGGGATTGATTTAATATCGCAGGATGATCAGATCTGGGGATTGATTTAATATCGCAGGATGATTATTAACATGTCAACATTCCAGCTGAGCCCTGTGTTTTAACGGTTTGCTCTCTCTCTCTCTGTCTACCCCCCTCCCTTCCCTCCCTCTCTCTCTCCTCTCTTTCTCTCTCTCTCTACCCCCCTTCCTTCCCTCCCTCTCTCTCCTCTCTCTCTCTCTCTCTCTGTCTACCCCCTCCCCCTCTCTCCTCTCTTTCTCTCTCTCTCTGTCTACCCCCCTCCCTTCCTTCCCTCCCTCTCTCTCCTCTCTCTCTCTCTCTCTCTGTCTACCCCCTCCCCCTCTCTTTCTCTCTCTCTCTGTCTACCCCCTCCCTTCCCTCCCTCTCTCTCCTCTCTCTGTCTACCCCCCTCCCTTCCCTCCCTCTTTCTGTTTCTGTCTCACTCCTCCCTTCTCTCTCTCGCTCTGTCTCCCCCCTCCCTCTCTGTCTCCCCCCTCCCTCTCTGTCTCTCACCTCCCTCTCTGTCTCTCTCTCTGTCTCCCCCTCCCTTCCTTTCTGTTTCTGTCTCCCCCTCCCTTCTCACTCTCCCCCTCCCTCTCTGTCTCCCATCTCCCTCTCTGTCTCCCTCCCTCTTTCTCTCTTTCTGTTTCTGTCTCCCCCTCCCTTCTCACTCTCCCACCTCCCTCTCTATCTCGCACCTCCCTCTCTGTCTCCCTCCCTCTTTGTCTCTCTTTCTGTTTCTCTGTCTCCCCCTCTCCCTCGCTTTCGTCCCTCCAGCCCAGTGATTTCTCCATCTCTCTGAAGGCCCAGGGGAAGAACAAGCATTTTAAGGTTCAGTTGAAGGATGTCGTGTACTGCATCGGCCAGAGGAAGTTCAGTTCTCTGGAGGACTTGGTGGAACACTACAAGAAGGCTCCCATCTTCACCAGCGAGCAGGGAGACAAGCTCTACTTAGTTAAGGCCCTGGCTGCCTCTTGATCACACACTCTTAAACACACACACACACACACACACACACACACACACAAACGTACAGTAACAGACTTTTACACATCACAAGGACTTCCTATGTGCCGGGAGCAGTGATCATTCCATTAGGAAAGAGGGAGGATGAGAGAAGGAGAGACGGATGGGAGTGGAGAGGGAGAAAAGGACATTGGGACTCTCCTTTATGGAAATCATTCTATCTTACCCAGATCATGTTTTTACTTCTTCTATGTCATAATGCCATCTTCATCTTCTAGATATAGGTTGTTTCTGTTTATAATATATATATATATATATATTATATTCTTTTAAGTTTCTTTAAAAAATAAATAAAAAAAGGTGATGTTTTGAACTCAAACAACAAGGAGTCGTAGTGACGAGGCGGTTTGGTCGTCGGTCGACGACGAGGCGGTTTGGTCGTCGGTCGGCGACGAGGCGGTTTGGTCGGCGACGAGGCGGTTTGGTCGTCGGGTGGCGACGAGGCGGTTTGGTCGTCGGGTGGCGACGAGGCGGTTTGGTCGTCGGGTGGCGACGAGGCGGTTTGGTCGTCGGTCGGCGACGAGGCGGTTTGGTCGTCGGTCGGCGACGAGGCGGTTTGGTCGTCGGGTGGCGACGAGGCGGTTTGGTCGTCGGTCGGCGACGAGGCGGTTTGGTCGGCGACGAGGCGGTTTGGTCGTCGGTCGGCGACAAGGCGGTTTGGTCGTCGGGTGGCGACGAGGCGGTTTGGTCGTCGGTCGGCGACGAGGCGGTTTGGGCGGTCGGGCGGCGACGAGGCGGTTTGGTCGGTCGGGCGGCGACGAGGCGGTTTGGTCGGTCGGGCGGCGACGAGGCGGTTTGGTCGGTCGGGCGGCGACGAGGCGGTTTGGTCGTCGGGCGGCGACGAGGCGGTTTGGTCGTCGGGCGGCGACGAGGCGGTTTGGTCGTCGGTCGGCGACGAGGCGGTTTGGTCGTCGGGTGGCGACGAGGCGGTTTGGTCGGTCGGGTGGCGACGAGGCGGTTTGGTCTATCGGGTGGCGACGAGGCGGTTTGGTCTATCGGGTGGCGACGAGGCGGTTTGGTCGGCGACGAGGCGGTTTGGTCGTCGGTCGGCGACGAGGCGGTTTGGTCGTCGGGTGGCGACGAGGCGGTTTGGTCGGTCGGGTGGCGACGAGGCGGTTTGGTCTATCGGGTGGCGACGAGGCGGTTTGGTCTATCGGGTGGCGACGAGGCGGTTTGGTCGTCGGTCTCAACTCTTTCAACGTCGAACAACAACTGATATGTGGTGGACAATAAATCCACACTGCTCAACCTAAATAAAAAATGATTAAGTGACCAAAGTTTATTTATTGGTTTAATTTCACCCATCATAGTTATTGATACACTATATGTACAGCAGCATGTGGACAGCCCTTCAAATGAGTGGGTTCGGCTATTTCAGCCACACCCGTCGCATAAAATCGAGCACACCGCCATGCAATCTCCATAGACAAACATTGGCACTAGAATGGCCCCTTATTGAAGAGCTCAGTGACTTACAACGTGGCACCGTCATAGGATGACACCTTTCCAACAAGTCAGTTCATCAAATGTCTACCCTGCTAAGCTGTCCTGATCAACTGTATTTATTAATTAATTAATTAATTAATGAAATGTTATTTTCGTGTCAAATCGCCAATTGGCAACCCATCCCTTATGGGATTAATTGACACATTTGCAAATGTTACAATAATTCACTGTGGTAATTAAATCATCATTCTTCTTCCAGGTTTCTCTGCGTTGCACATCACATGAAGAGGGAAACATAATGTGAGGTAGAAATCAATACATAACAGTAAATAAGGTTATCCAAACAATAATTACAGAGCAGTAAAATAATATACATACGTACATACAGTATGTGCTGTTATTGTGAAGTGGAATTGGCTAGGAGCAAAAACGGCTCAGCCGCGACCTGGTAGGCCACACAAGCTCACAGAACGGGACCGCCGAAGCGCGTAGTGCATAAAAATTGTCTGTCCTCGGTTGCAACACTCACTAAGGAGTTCCAAACTGCCTCTGGAAGCAACGTCAGCACAATAACTGTTCACAGGGAGCTTCATGAAATGGGTTTCCATGGCCGAGCAGCCGCACACAAGCCGAAGAACACCATTTGCAATGCCATGCATCAGCTGGAGTGGTGTAAAGCTCGCGGCTGTTGGACTCTGGAGCAGTGGAAACGTGTTCTCTGGAGTGACGAATCACGCTTCACCATCTGGCAGTCTAATGGATGAATCTGGGTTTGGTGGATGCCAGGACAACGCTACCTGCCCCAATTCATAGTGCCAACTGTAAAGTTTGGTGGAGGAGGAATAATGGCCTGGGGCTGTTTTTCATAGTTCCAGTGAAGGGAAATATTAAAGGTACAACATACAATGACATTCTAGATGATTCTGTGCTTCCAACTTTGTAGCAACAGTTTGGGGAAGGCCATTTCCTGTTTCAGCATGACATTGCCCCCGTGTACAGTGAGATACCTAGCCAGCCAGCAGCAGTGATATGGTCTGGGGGGGGGGGGGGGGGGGGGGGGTCAGTGAGATACCTAGCAAGCCAGCAACAGTGATATGGTCGGGGGGGGGGTCAGTGAGATACCTAGCCAGCCAGCAGCAGTGATATGGTCTGGGGGGGGGTCAGTGAGATACCTAGCCAGCCAGCAGCAGTGATATGGTCTGGGGGGGGTCAGTGAGATACCTAGCCAGCCAGCAGCAGTGATATGGTCTGGGGGGGGGGTGTCAGTGAGATACCTAGCCAGCCAGCAGCAGTGATATGGTCTGGGGGGGGGTCAGTGAGATACCTAGCCAGCCAGCAGCAGTGATATGGTCTGGGGGGGGGTCAGTGAGATACCTAGCCAGCCAGCAGCAGTGATATGGTCTGGGGGGGGGTCAGTGAGATACCTAGCCAGCCAGCAGCAGTGATATGGTCTGGGGGGGGGGGGGGGGGGGTCAGTGAGATACCTAGCCAGCCAGCAGCAGTGATATGGTCTGGGGGGGTGTGTCAGTGAGATACCTAGCCAGCCAGCAGCAGTGATATGGTCTGGGGGGGGGGGGGGGGTCAGTGAGATACCTAGCCAGCCAGCAGCAGTGATATGGTCTGGGGGGGGTGTCAGTGAGATACCTAGCCAGCCAGCAGCAGTGATATGGTCTGGGGGGGGGGGGGGGGGGGGGTCAGTGAGATACCTAGCCAGCCAGCAGCAGTGATATGGTCTGGGGGGGGGGGGGAGGTCAGTGAGATACCTAGCCAGCCAGCAGCAGTGATATGGTCTGGGGGGGGGGGGGGGTCAGTGAGATACCTAGCCAGCCAGCAGCAGTGATATGGTCTGGAGGGGGTCAGTGAGATACCTAGCCAGCCAGCAGCAGTGATATGGTCTGGGGGGGGTGTGTCAGTGAGATACCTAGCCAGCCAGCAGCAGTGATATGGTCTGGGGGGGGTCAGTGAGATACCTAGCCAGCCAGCAGCAGTGATATGGTCTGGGGGGGGGGGTCAGTGAGATACCTAGCCAGCCAGCAGCAGTGATATGGTCTGGGGGGGGGGTCAGTGAGATACCTAGCCAGCCAGCAGCAGTGATATGGTCTGGGGGGGGGGTCAGTGAGATACCTAGCCAGCCAGCAGCAGTGATATGGTCTGGGGGGGGGGGGGGGGGGGGGGGTCAGTGAGATACCTAGCCAGCCAGCAGCAGTGATATGGTCTGGGGGGGGGGGGTCAGTGAGATACCTAGCCAGCCAGCAGCAGTGATATGGTCTGGGGGGGGGGGGGTGTCAGTGAGATACCTAGCCAGCCAGCAGCAGTGATATGGTCTGGGGGGGGGGGGGTCAGTGAGATACCTAGCCAGCCAGCAGCAGTGATATGGTCTGGGGGGGTGTGTCAGTGAGATACCTAGCCAGCCAGCAGCAGTGATATGGTCTGGGGGGGGGGGGGGGGGGGGGGGTCAGTGAGATACCTAGCCAGCCAGCAGCAGTGATATGGTCTGGGGGGGTGTGTCAGTGAGATACCTAGCCAGCCAGCAGCAGTGATATGGTCTGGGGGGGGGGGGGGGGGCAGGGAGATACCTAGCCAGCCAGCAGCAGTGATATGGTCTGGGGGGGGGGGGGGAGGTCAGTGAGATACCTAGCCAGCCAGCAGCAGGGATATGGTCTGGGGGGGGGGGGTCAGTGAGATACCTAGCCAGCCAGCAGCAGTGATATGGGCTGGGGGGGGTCAGTGAGATACCTAGCCAGCCAGCAGCAGTGATATGGTCTGGGGGGGGTGTGTCAGTGAGATACCTAGCCAGCCAGCAGCAGTGATATGGTCTGGGGGGGGTCAGTGAGATACCTAGCCAGCCAGCAGCAGTGATATGGTCTGGGGGGGGGGGTCAGTGAGATACCTAGCCAGCCAGCAGCAGTGATATGGTCTGGGGGGGGGGGGGGTCAGTGAGATACCTAGCCAGCCAGCAGCAGTGATATGGTCTGGGGGGGGGGGGGGGGGGGGGGGGGTCAGTGAGATACCTAGCCAGCCAGCAGCAGTGATATGGTCTGGGGGGGTGTGTCAGTGAGATACCTAGCCAGCCAGCAGCAGTGATATGGTCTGGGGGGGGGGGGGGGTCAGTGAGATACCTAGCCAGCCAGCAGCAGTGATATGGTCTGGGGGGGGGGGTCAGTGAGATACCTAGCCAGCCAGCAGCAGTGATATGGTCTGGGGGGGGGGGGGTGTCAGTGAGATACCTAGCCAGCCAGCAGCAGTGATATGGTCTGGGGGGGGGGGGGGTCAGTGAGATACCTAGCCAGCCAGCAGCAGTGATATGGTCTGGGGGGGGGGGGGTCAGTGAGATACCTAGCCAGCCAGCAGCAGTGATATGGTCTGGGGGGGTGTGTCAGTGAGATACCTAGCCAGCCAGCAGCAGTGATATGGACTGGGGGGGGGGGGGGGGGGGTCAGTGAGATACCTAGCCAGCCAGCAGCAGTGATATGGTCTGGGGGGGTGTGTCAGTGAGATACCTAGCCAGCCAGCAGCAGTGATATGGTCTGGGGGGGGGGGGGGGGGGTCAGTGAGATACCTAGCCAGCCAGCAGCAGTGATATGGTCTGGGGGGGGGGGGGGAGGTCAGTGAGATACCTAGCCAGCCAGCAGCAGTGATATGGTCTGGGGGGGGGGGGTCAGTGAGATACCTAGCCAGCCAGCAGCAGTGATATGGTCTGGGGGGGGTCAGTGAGATACCTAGCCAGCCAGCAGCAGTGATATGGTCTGGGGGGGGTGTGTCAGTGAGATACCTAGCCAGCCAGCAGCAGTGATATGGTCTGGGGGGGGTCAGTGAGATACCTAGCCAGCCAGCAGCAGTGATATGGTCTGGGGGGGGGGGGTCAGTGAGATACCTAGCCAGCCAGCAGCAGTGATATGGTCTGGGGGGGGGGGGGGTCAGTGAGATACCTAGCCAGCCAGCAGCAGTGATATGGTCTGGGGGGGGGGGGGGGGGGTCAGGGAGATACCTAGCCAGCCAGCAGCAGTGATATGGTCTGGGGGGGTGTGTCAGTGAGATACCTAGCCAGCCAGCAGCAGTGATATGGTCTGGGGGGGGGGGGGGGTCAGTGAGATACCTAGCCAGCCAGCAGCAGTGATATGGTCTGGGGGGGGGGGTCAGTGAGATACCTAGCCAGCCAGCAGCAGTGATATGGTCTGGGGGGGGGGGTGTCAGTGAGATACCTAGCCAGCCAGCAGCAGTGATATGGTCTGGGGGGGGGGGGGGGGGTCAGTGAGATACCTAGCCAGCCAGCAGCAGTGATATGGTCTGGGGGGGAGGGGGGGGGGGTCAGTGAGATACCTAGCCAGCCAGCAGCAGTGATATGGTCTGGGGGGGAGGGGGGGGGGGGGTCAGTGAGATACCTAGCCAGCCAGCAGCAGTATAGATTCAGAAGGCTGGTTCCTGGTGTGATGATGATTTCTCCAGCTGGGGTTAGTTGGACCGGACAGAGGGAAGATGAATGGGGAATTTAGAGGAGAGGAGGAATGGAAAATGACCCACTAAAACAAAGAGCAGAAAGAATGTAAAGAACCAGAGAAGAGAGGAGGAGAGGAGAGAACAGGAGAGGAAACGGGAGACGAGGGAGGGAACAGGAGAGGAGAGGAGGGAACAGGAGAGGAAATGGGAGACGAGGGAGGGAACAGGAGAGGAGAGGAGGGAACAGGAGAGGAAACGGGAGACGAGGGAGGGAACAGGAGAGGAGAGGAGGGAACAGGAGAGGAGGGAACAGGAGAGGAGAGGAGGGAACAGGAGAGGAAACGGGAGACGAGGGAGGGAACAGGAGAGGAGAGGAGGGAACAGGAGAGGAGGGAACAGGAGAGGAGAGAAGGGAACAGGAGAGGAGGGAACAGGAGAGGAGAGAAAAGGAGAGAAGAGGAGAGGAGAGGAGGGGAGGGAACAGGAGAGGAGGGGAGGGAACAGGAGAGGAGGGAAGGGAACAGGAGAGGAGAGGAGGGAACAGGAGAGGAGAGGAGGGAACAGGAGAGGAGAGGAGGGAACAGGAGAGGAGAGGAGGGGACAGGAGAGAACAGGAGGGGACAAGAGAGGAGGGAATAAATGCTTCAGAGTTCAAGTAACAGACACATCTCAACATCAACTGTTCAGAGGAGACTGCATGAATCAGGCCGTCATGGTCATATTGCTGCAAAGAAACCACTACTAAAGGACACCAATAAGAAGAAGAGACTTTCTTGGGCCAAGAAACACAAGCAATGAACATTAGACCGGTGGAAATATGTCATTTTGGTCTGATGAGTCCAAATTGGAGATTTTTGGTTCCAACCACTGTCTTTGTGAGACGCGGTGTGGGTCAACGGATGATCTCTGCGTGTGTATTTCCCACCGTGAAGCATGGAGGAGGAGGTGTTATGGTGTGGGGGTGCTTTGCTGGTGACACTGTTGGCAATTTATTTAGAATTCAAGGCACAGTTAACCAGCATGGCTACCACAGCATTCTGCAGGGATATGCTGGTTTGCACTTAGTGGCACTATCATTTGTTTTTCAACAGGACAATGACCCAACACACCTCCAGCCTGTGTAAGAGCTATTTTACCAAGAAGGAGAGTGATGGAGTGCTGCATCAGATGACCTGGCCTAAACAATCACCCGACCTCAACCCAGTTGAGATGGTTTGGGATGAGTTGAACCGCAGAGTGAAGGAAAAGCAGCCAACAAGTGCTCAGCATATGTGGAAACTCCTTCAAGACTGTTTGGAAAAGCATTCCAGGTGAAGCTGGTTGAGAGAATGCCAATAGTGTGTATATGTATTTTTATATATATATATATATATATATATATATATATATATATATATATATATATATATATATATAGAATAGAAACATTAACTGGAATGCCGCTGCTGAGACAGACCGCTCACCGTTTATCTGTTTAACCTGTTGTACTGTGCAGTTCTGCCATCTAGTGGCCAGATATAGTAATGAACGTTCCTCTGGTGGTTTGGACAGGCGTCAACCACATGAACGACACAACAAAACGGGAATGAAGGAAATAAAGAATCGACTCAAACGTAGTTGTTTATTCCAAATCATCCTGAATGGGACACTAACAACATATTTACTATTAACTTTAAATCAAATTCCATTTTCCACAGCAGGAAATGTTCAATGCGTAGATGTATGAAAGGCTTGTTTAAACACGTTTTAAAGGCCAAAGTCCCATTTTTAAAACCAACTGTGTGGATGAATAGAATCTCAGCAACACAAAGCCTGTTGTTATTATGTAACCTGGAGTGAATCTAGCCAAGTCTAACAGAGTCTTACAGTAGGCAGCTTGGGTCTGTTCCGGACTGGGCCATAACAGAACAGCAGGAATCCTCTCTAGCTCTGGACCCTGTTAGCAGTATCCACAAAGCGTCTCAGTTTAGCGTTTTAGATTAAAATGATTCAGATTGTTTGGGACAAGGAGGACCTGGACCTAGACCAGTACTACTCTTAAAGACGCTTTGTGGAGAGGTGATCCTCCTCAGAACCAACAGTAGAACAGAGAGAGAGAGGTTATCCTCCTCAGAACCAACAGTAGAACAGAGAGAGAGGTTATCCTCCTCAGAACCAACAGTAGAACAGAGAGAGAGGTTATCCTCCTCAGAACCAACAGTAGAACAGAGAGAGAGAGGTTATCCTCCTCAGAACCAACAGTAGAACAGAGAGAGAGAGGTTATCCTCCTCAGAACCAACAGTAGAACAGAGAGAGAGAGAGAGGTTATTCTCCTCAGAACCAACAGTAGAACAGAGAGAGGTTATTCTCCTCAGAACCAACAGTAGAACAGAGAGAGAGGTTATCCTCCTCAGAACCAACAGTAGAACAGAGAGAGGTTATCCTCCTCAGAACCTAACAGTAGAACAGAGAGAGAGAGAGGTTATCCTCCTCAGAACCAACAGTAGAACAGAGAGAGGTTATCCTCCTCAGAACCAACAGTAGAACAGAGAGAGAGAGAGGTTATCCTCCTCAGAACCAACAGTAGAACAGAGAGAGGTTATCCTCCTCAGAACCAACAGTAGAACAGAGAGAGAGGTTATCCTCCTCAGAACCAACAGTAGAACAGAGAGAGAGGTTATCCTCCTCAGAACCAACAGTAGAACAGAGAGAGGTTATCCTCCTCAGAACCAACAGTAGAACAGAGAGAGGTTATCCTCCTCAGAACCAACAGTAGAACAGAGAGAGAGAGAGGTTATCCTCCTCAGAACCAACAGTAGAACAGAGAGAGGTTATCCTCCTCAGAACCAACAGTAGAACAGAGAGAGAGGTTATCCTCCTCAGAACCAACAGTAGAACAGAGAGAGGTTATTCTCCTCAGAACCAACAGTAGAACAGAGAGAGAGGTTATCCTCCTCAGAACCAACAGTAGAACAGAGAGAGAGGTTATCCTCCTCAGAACCAACAGTAGAACAGAGAGAGAGAGAGAGAGGTTATCCTCCTCAGAACCAACAGTAGAACAGAGAGAGGTTATCCTCCTCAGAACCTAACAGTAGAACAGAGAGAGAGAGAGGTTATCCTCCTCAGAACCAACAGTAGAACAGAGAGAGAGGTTATTCTCCTCAGAACCAACAGTAGAACAGAGAGAGAGGTTATCCTCCTCAGAACCAACAGTAGAACAGAGAGAGGTTATCCTCCTCAGAACCAACAGTAGAACAGAGGGAGGTTATCCTCCTCAGAACCAACAGTAGAACAGAGAGAGAGAGAGGTTATCCTCCTCAGAACCAACAGTAGAACAGAGAGAGGTTATCCTCCTCAGAACCAACAGTAGAACAGAGAGAGAGAGAGGTTATCCTCCTCAGAATCAACAGTAGAACAGAGAGAGAGAGAGGTTATCCTCCTCAGAACCAACAGTAGAACAGAGAGAGAGAGAGGTTATCCTCCTCAGAACCAACAGTAGAACAGAGAGAGAGAGAGGTTATCCTCCTCAGAACCAACAGTAGAACAGAGAGAGGTTATCCTCCTCAGAACCAACAGTAGAACAGAGAGAGAGAGAGAGGTTATCCTCCTCAGAATCAACAGTAGAACAGAGAGAGAGAGAGGTTATCCTCCTCAGAACCAACAGTAGAACAGAGAGAGAGAGAGGTTATCCTCCTCAGAACCAACAGTAGAACAGAGAGAGAGAGAGGTTATCCTCCTCAGAACCAACAGTAGAACAGAGAGAGAGGTTATCCTCCTCAGAACCAACAGTAGAACAGAGAGAGAGAGAGGTTATCCTCCTCAGAATCAACAGTAGAACAGAGAGAGAGGTTATCCTCAGAACCAACAGTTAAAACTGGACAGCAGTTCTGTCTTTTCGACAGGGGCGGAAATCCCAGGGGGGACGGGGGGGACACAACCCCCCCATCCTGGGAAAAATATGATTTGTCCCCCCCAATATATCACTGAAACATAACTATGTAATTTAAATAATATTAATAATACGCAATGAAAGCAATTGTGCTGATTATAGACACTTAATAGCACGTTTTTAAGTTTCAAAAGATTGCAACCCCCCACCCTTTGCCTCACAATGGTTTGATCCACTGCCAGTTCCTTAGCTTGCTAGGTAACGTAGAGGTCGTATCTACTGTCTGAAAGGCACTCAATGCACATAACTGACGTGAGGTTCATCCAGTCAATCGCGCACACACACTAGCTGAATATGCAGAGCTAGCGCGCAAATATTAACTATTAAGCTAGCTAGTACCTATTCCATTTATGTGGCGTCGTCAAAGATGGAATCAGCATGCAGATGATGTAAGTTAGTGCTTCAAAGTCCCTGTGATAAGGTTAGCGATAAACTGATATCCAAACTGAACAGAACTACACTCTCTTCTACCATTGTCTTAAATATATTTAATGGTCTCGTTGCAAAAGCTAAATTGTCGCAAGTGAACTTTTATTTATTTATTTTATTTCACCTTTATTTAACCCGGGTAGCAAAGATTATAGCAAACACCACTGAAACTGAATTGGTGCTCGCTTGCTTTGCAAATTCAGCTATTGTTGGAAGCCAGCCAATATGAAACAAACTATTAAAATTACAAAAGGTTGCAGCATATGTTGTGTAAATGGTGAACTCATACAGCTGTCAACTCTTGTCATTTTAATCTGTTTCACATTTGCTAGCTACCTTTTAGATCGAAGCCCAAATAGAATGATTGAAGATGATAGAAGCCCATCTCCTACTGTAAATAACCTACACACTGTGTGTGTGTGTAGCCAGCCAGCCAGGTAGAAAAATGGCAGAAAAATAAAAGACGGACATCAGAGTATTTTTCAATACACCAAAACGCAAAGTAAGAACCCTAGTAGCCTAATATCTCAAAGACTAGTTGATAAAATGTTCATAAGAAAGAAATGAAATTCTAATGGAAATGTTTCACAATGATGTCATTAGGCAGAGCAGGCAACAGATGGCACACAGACAGCAGAGTTGGGGACAGATATGCAGGGACAGACTGGCAGAGACGGAGTCTCAGGTAAGTTTATTGAGTCTTTGTTTGGCAACATTATGAAAGGTTCTCAATTTTTTGGACTTGTAAAATAGGAACATAATTGGAAAATGCCATGGATACCCCCACTCTCAACTTAAACTGGTGACTGAACTAAGATTTGTTAAAGGCAATGGTATTGCTGTTGTGATTAGTTGTGTAGTTTTGGGTACCGGTAGTTAGGAGTACGGCAAACACCTTATTTCTTTGGTTCCTCAATATACATTTACCATATTACAATGTAGGCTATGTGTTACAGCACTACTTTTGGTGTCCCCCTCAGGAATTTCTCTTGAGAAAATGTAATGTAATTGTCCCCTCCAAAGTTGATATCAGATTTTCACCCCTGCTTTTCGATGCAACTTTTCATGATTGAATGGAAATGTATGAATGTCGAGGCGTTGCATCATCACAGGTCAGCCAGCAACAGGTCAGCCAGCAACAGGTCAGCCAGCAACAGGTCAGCCAGCAACAGGTCAGACAGCAACAGGTCAGACAGGTCAGCCAACAACAGGTCAGCCAGCAACAGGTCAGACAGCACCAGGTCAGACAGCAACAGGTCAGACAGCAACAGGTCAGACAGCAACAGGTCAGACAGCAACAGGTCAGACAGCAACAGGTCAACCAGCACCAGGTCAGACAGCAACAGGTCAGCCAGCACCAGGTCAGCCAGCACCAGGTCAGCCAGCACCAGGTCAGCCAGCACCAGGTCAGCCAGCAACAGGTCAGCCAGCAACAGGTCAGCCAGCAACAGGTCAGCCAGCAACAGGTCAGACAGCAACAGGTCAGACAGCAACAGGTCAGACAGCAACAGGTCAACCAGCAACAGGTCAGCCAGCAACAGGTCAGCCAGCACCAGGTCAGCCAGCACCAGGACAGACAGCAACAGGTCAGACAGCAACAGGTCAGACAGCAACAGGTCAGCCAGCAACAGGTCAGCCAGCAACAGGTCAGACAGCAACAGGTCAGACAGCAACAGGTCAGACAGCAACAGGTCAGCCAGCACCAGGTCAGCCAGCACCAGGTCAGCCAGCACCAGGTCAGACAGCACCAGGTCAGACAGCAACAGGTCAGACAGCAACAGGTCAGACAGCACCAGGTCAACCAGCAACAGGTCAGACAGCAACAGGTCAGACAGCACCAGGTCAGACAGCACCAGGTCAGACAGCAACAGGTCAGACAGCAACAGGTCAGACAGCAACAGGTCAGCCAGCAACAGGTCAGCCAGCAACAGGTCAGACAGCACCAGGTCAGACAGCACCAGGTCAGACAGCAACAGGTCAGCCAGCAACAGGTCAGACAGCAACAGGTCAGATTAAACACCAAAACACCCTAATCTCAAGTATTCAGCCCCTTGGATTTTATTGTTACAAAATTGGATTGAAATGGATTTGATTGTGATTTTATTTTTTTATTGTTCTACACAAAATACTCCATAATGTCAAAGAAAATACATTTCTACAAATTAATAAAAACAAATAACTAAAATAATCATTGTATAAGTATTCACCTCCTTTGTTGAAGCTAAATTAGTTCAGGAGTAAATTGATGCTTAACAAATGATACGTTACCTGGACTGTATGAAATAGGGGATGACATGCACCTTCCGTCCATCCTTCCTTCCTTTCTTCCTTGCTTGCTTCCTTCCTATGCACTTTCCTGTCTACGTATTGTGACAGTTGGTGCTGTTTAAGATCAAAGGAGGACGATTGTTTTCATGAGCACGGCCTTATTTCTATTACAGCATATTGGATGACTGTCCTTCATATTCACCCAGTTCAATGTAACAGTGATGGGTTTAGGATACTGTCCTTCACCCAGTTCAATGTAACAGTGATGGGTTTAGGATACTGTCCTTCATATTCACCCAGTTCAATGTAACAGTGATGGGTTTAGGATACTGTCATTCACCCAGTTCAATGTAACAGTGATGGGTTTAGGATACTACATGATACTCTAATTTGACCTATACCCATCATGGAGGTTACTACAACAGACTTAGAATGAAAAAGTTTACAATGCAGGTGAAAAAAGGTTGAGAGAATAATTTGAGTAATCAAGGTGACAGACCAGTGACACATTAAAATACCTCATTGCACCCTCGTGCCTGCATCGAGCTGATCTGGGGTGGAATCATTAGTCCAAACAGTTGCAAAATGTATAATAATAATAATAATAAACCAAGAGTTTCTATTGGACACATTCAGGTCGGTCCCTCCCCATTTCGCTCCTATTTGCTTCAGAAACGTTTTGTGACGGAATCGGCAGAATTAAAGTAAAACACCCGGAGAGTTTACCTTCATTGCAGCATCGTCAACTCTGCTCTTGCGATTGTCACGAAGCCAAACTCCCAGGTTTCCCCCTGAGCTCATTTGAATAGGTTAAGGTTTTACCGTATTTGCTTCTGGTGACTTTTTCACTTCAGTGAAAGATTTAAAAAACAAACAAAAATAAAAAGTGTCTCTTGCTCTCCTTAATTCTTAAAGAAATGTCTTTGTTCAAATTGTTTGGATCAGATCCGAACTGGAGGAGCCTTGACTTTTTCCTTTAGGAAACCATGACTACGGTCGAGAGAGGAAATAAAGACTTATTCTGGATAGAAATAACACCATTCATTGTCATTTCTAAGAGCTGTTTGGAGATAGTAACTGTTGGAGATTATTTGTCCTTATGATCCCTGGAGACGAATGTTAAAAACCAGTCATATAGAGATTAAATTCAAATCAAATCATGAGATATATTACAGCCCCTTTCCACAGTGAAATAGGTTATAAATAGCTGTGCTGTCATTCAGAATTGTGATTGTGTGCCCTAATAACTCGCAGGGATGACATTTTGAAGACACAAATCGATTGGCTTTTATTGACCAAACCTGCAGAGTTGATTTATGCTCTTTAAAATGTTTTGTATTTAATTGTATGCCCAGGCTTTTCTCACGATGTGTATCATGTTAAATATTAGCCACCTATCGGGAGTCACCGTCGGTTATACCCACATTCATTTATAACTTTCACTTTAGTTTCCTTCAATTTGTAGCCTACATTTTAGCATCCTTCAATTCCCCTTTCTTCCTCGGTCACGTGTGTCGTTGTTCCGGGGCGATAGTAGGCTAACGGTGGGTAATAATGTGGGACGTGTACCCTATTGGAGTCCTTATGGAACGCAGCAGTTTAAACCTGGAGCACGGCCCATGATGGCTGGACCATTATCATCAGGGTAAATTCATGTCCACGTTTTCCCACCTTCCAATATTTTATGGATTGAACTTGAATATGGCAATTTTCAGGATGAATCAAAAACACTATTTTTGATTCATCAATATATTTAATAAGTAAAAGGCTGTCCAAACCTGATTAGAATGAGTCATACGTTCCTAACGTCGGCCCGAAATACACAAAATCTACGAGTTGGTGCTCAAACAGATCAATATATTCAGATGACTACCGTAATTTCCGGACTATAAACCGCTACTTTTTTCCCAGGCTTTGAACCTCGCGGCTTAAACAATGACGCGGCTAATATATGGATTTTTTTATAAAAAAAACATTCTGTGACGTGCTCAGTTTTTTGGCGGCATGAAGCTTTCATTAGACCAATGAAATTGCCGAACGGGTTAAGGTCAAACAACTTTTTGGTTTACTGTTTAGATTAAATCGAGCGCTCTCAAACTTCCCATCATTCTGATTACGGTAGTCATTTTGTCACCCTCATCATGGCAAAGACACGAGAAATGCATATGATGCAACTTTCAAGTTGAAGGCGATTGATCTGGTATACGGGAGCTTGGTCTGGAGCAATGACTTTCTTGGTAGGCTACTGTTTACTGCAATTTTTTATTTTTTGTTACAAGCCATGTTTCGTTAAAGCCTATTTATTTTTGTTACAAGCTGTGTTTCGTTAAAGCCTATTTATTTTTGTTACAAGCCGTGTTTTGTTAAAGCCTATTTATTTTTGTTACAAGCCGTGTTTCGTTAAAGCCTGTGTAAAGTTCATTTGTTTCAATGTACCGGTAGGCACCTGCGGCTTATAGACATGTGCGGCTTATTTATGTTCAAAATAATAATTTTAAAAAAATTCAGTGGGTGCGGCTTATATTCAGGTGCGCTCAATAGTCTGGAAATTACGGTAATTTCATTGATCCATAATATTCTCAACCTGTCTAACGATATAGTCTGATGACAAAATTCTAATACAAAAAATTAAAAAGTACAGCGTATTTAAAGGGATGGCTGTCGATAAATGTACTGAAAACCCTATTGAACTTCACAACAACAAAATAATCGGTTGGCCAGAAAGTGGGAGGGTTTTCAGTGGTTGAATGATATTTATTCATTGAGGGCATGGTAGCCACACCTGTAGAGCGCAATGCGTGCTGGGTAAGTCTGAATACCAACTGAGAAGTGCAAAGGCGTATATTTCCTCAGTCTGAATCGGCCCCTTCGATACCAACCCAAGAAGACACACAGCTGTAGTCGCTGACAAAAAGGTGATTCTAACATTTATTGACTCAAAGGGTTGAATACTTATCTAAAAAAAATCAAGATTTATACAGGTGGGTCTAATCCTGGATGCTGATTGGTTAAAACCGCATTCCAGCCAGTGTCTATTCTACAAGTTACAACCGGTTAAATAAATGACGTTAAAATGCCCATTTACTCTGTTCCATCTGACTGTGCAATCCACTGTCTCATCAGCCCAGCCAGGCAATTTATAAACTTAATCTCCACTATAAAAAGCATCTACACATTATTTCACATTACTTTTAGATTAATCTCCGCTGTTTTCAAATCAAAATCATGACTCGGCATCATTTTTATGGATCTATACAAAGAAATGTCAATAGAAAAACAGTACATGTAGCTAGTTTGCCGTGATTCCAGCTTCAGTTTGAAGTGACCGTGTTAGCTGTGTAGTTGGCTAGAGAAAGCCAACGTTCTACGCCAGGAGAAATCATTAGCTCATTGTTATGGTCCCGAAACAAATCACTAGAAAACAGCTTAGACCACTGTGCTGTTATTCTGGCTACACTGTTTAACGTGACTGTGTTAGCCAAAGTTGACTAGCTAGCAAGCAAGGGATAAGAACGGAACAAAAAGGACAACGACTGGGCCGCGCCCATGGCAACGGAACAAAAAGGACAACGACTGGGTCGCGCCCATGGCAACGGAACAAAAAGGACAACGACTGGGCCGCGCCCATGGCAACGGAACAAAAAGGACAACGACTGGGTCGCGCCCGTGGCAACGGAACAAAAAGGACAACGACTGGGCCGCGCCCATGGCAACGGAACAAAAAGGACAACGACTGGGTCGCGCCCGTGGCAACGGAACAAAAAGGACAACGACTGGGCCGCGCCCATGGCAACGGAACAAAAAAGACGACTGGGCAGTGCCCATGGCAACAGAAGAAAAAGGACAACGACTGGGTCGCGTCTCTGGCAACCGAACCGATAGAACGAACGACCAGCCGGCTCGGTAGCAACCCTAGATTTGTGTCGGGACTATATTTTGTGGAAGGATGAAAACTGTATGAATAAATTCATCAAAATAAAGTGAATGAAAATATGTAAATCATTATTTGAATATGTTGGTAACCCGTATAAAAGTGATAATGGCCTGGGAGCTGGTGTTCGCCTCGGGCCTAACGCCCGCGCCAATATATCCTCCAAACATCGGCTTCTCAGGCTTTATCACTTCAATATTAGTGCTTCATTAATTACAGAAGAAAAAAAAAAAATAATAATTTACAAGGGGGTGAATAAAGATATATAGATACATATATAGTAGATAAGACAATAGTGCATAATGTTCAAAATGGCTCAAATCACAGATTTCCAGCATCAAGCAATCCTTAGCTACAGCAGTGGTCTCTGGACCCCATGAGCCAAGGGGAACAGCCAATCTTAAAAATCAGAAAATTCATTCAAATTAGATTTACATATTGAGAATCGATCGCTTGGGAATTTCCCAATTTAAAAAGACTAAAGTGGAACAGAACCCTAATGCAATATGGTATATGGTATATGGTATATGGTATATGGTATACATATGGTATACATATGGTATATGCAATATGGTATACATATGGTATACATATGGAGACGGTCAGATCCTCTAGTTCAGTGGAGACGGTCAGATCCTCTAGTTCAGTGGAGACGGTCAGATCCTCTAGTTCAGGGAGACGGTCAGATCCTCTAGTTCAGTAGAGACGGTCAGATCCTCTAGTTCAGTGGAGACGGTCAGATCCTCTAGTTCAGTGGAGACGGTCAGATCCTCTAGTTCAGTAGAGACGGTCAGATCCTCTAGTTCAGAAGAGACGGTCAGATCCTCTAGTTCAGAAGTAGAGACGGTCAGATCCTCTAGTTCAGAAGAGACGGTCAGATCCTCTAGTTCAGTGGAGACGGTCAGATCCTCTAGTTCAGTAGAGACGGTCAGATCCTCTAGTTCAGAAGTAGAGACGGTCAGATCCTCTAGTTCAGAAGAGACGGTCAGATCCTCTAGTTCAGAAGAGACGGTCAGATCCTCTAGTTCAGAAGTAGAGACGGTCAGATCCTCTAGTTCAGAAGTAGAGACGGTCAGATCCTTTAGTTCAGAAGTAGAGACGGTCAGATCCTCTAGTTCAGAAGTAGAGACGGTCGGCGATTCTCTAGTTCAGAAGTAGAGACGGTCGGCGATTCTCTAGTTCAGAAGTAGAGACGGTCAGATCCTCTAGTTCAGAAGTAGAGACGGTCAGATCCTCTAGTTCAGAAGAGACGGTCAGATCCTCTAGTTCAGAAGAGACGGTCAGATCCTCTAGTTCAGAAGTAGAGACGGTCAGATCCTCTAGTTCAGAAGTAGAGACGGTCAGATCCTCTAGTTCAGAAGAGACGGTCAGATCCTCTAGTTCAGAAGAGACGGTCAGATCCTCTAGTTCAGAAGAGACGGTCAGATCCTCTAGTTCAGAAGTAGAGACGGTCAGATCCTCTAGTTCAGAAGTAGAGACGGTCAGATCCTCTAGTTCAGAAGAGACGGTCAGATCCTCTAGTTCAGAAGAGACGGTCAGATCCTCTAGTTCAGAAGAGACGGTCAGATCCTCTAGTTCAGTAGAGACGGTCAGATCCTCTAGTTCAGAAGAGACGGTCAGATCCTCTAGTTCAGAAGAGACGGTCAGATCCTCTAGTTCAGAAGAGACGGTCAGATCCTCTAGTTCAGAAGAGACGGTCAGATCCTCTAGTTCAGAAGAGACGGTCAGATCCTCTAGTTCAGAAGTAGAGACGGTCGGCGATCCTCTAGTTCAGAAGTAGAGACGGTCGGCGATCCTCTAGTTCAGAAGAGACGGTCAGATCCTCTAGTTCAGTAGAGACGGTCAGATCCTCTAGTTCAGTAGAGACGGTCAGATCCTCTAGTTCAGAAGTAGAGACGGTCAGATCCTCTAGTTCAGAAGAGACGGTCAGATCCTCTAGTTCAGAAGAGACGGTCAGATCCTCTAGTTCAGAAGTAGAGACGGTCAGATCCTCTAGTTCAGAAGTAGAGACGGTCAGATCCTCTAGTTCAGAAGTAGAGACGGTCAGATCCTCTAGTTCAGAAGTAGAGACGGTCGGCGATTCTCTAGTTCAGAAGTAGAGACGGTCAGATCCTCTAGTTCAGAAGTAGAGACGGTCGGCGATGGCAGCCGGCAGGTGCGTCATCACCTGCATCCTGATCCACCAATGAGGCTCCATGGGGTTATAGCGCGTGAATGGGCGTCGTGACGTGACGGCGTCGGTGATGTCATCTAGGACGGGTTGGACATCCTTCTGTCCGCTGCTACAGTATGACCTCATCAGAGCCATGTGTTTGTCGAAGTGGGCGTGGCCATAGTCCTCCTGGACGCCAGGGGGCGCCTCGCGCCACAGTTTACCAGCCGTGGTCGCCACAATGTCCCGGGTCAGGATACCCGTGGCCACAATGAAGTTCCCCGGCTCGATGACGGACACTTTGACCCCCCAGGCCTTCATCTCGTAACGTAGACAGTCGGAGAAGGCTTCCACGCCATATTTAGACACGCAGTATGGAGAACGCAGGGCATTGCCCATCCGCCCATACATACTGGCCACGTTGACCACACGACCTGCAACACAGTGGCATTAGGTTATTACATAGATAAATACCTATTAACACAGTGGCATTAGGTTATTACATAGATAAATACCTATTTAACACAGTGGCATTAGGTTATTACATAGATAAATACCTATTAACACAGTGGCATTAGGTTATTACATAGATAAATACCTATTAACACAGTGGCATTAGGTTATTACATAGATAAATACCTATTAACACAGTGGCATTAGGTTATTACATAGATAAATACCTATTAACACAGTGGCATTAGGTTATTACATAGATAAATACCTATTAACACAGTGGCATTAGGTTATTACATAGATAAATACCTATTAACACAGTGGCATTAGGTTATTACATAGATAAATACCTATTAACACAGTGGCATTAGGTTATTACATAGATAAATACCTATTTAACAGAGGCATTAGGTTATTACATAGATAAATACCTATGTAATAACCCAATGCCGCTGTTAAATAGGTATTTATCTATTTAACAGCGGCATTAGGTTATTACATAGACAAATACCTATTAACACAGTGGCATTAGGTTATTACATAGATAAATACCTATTTAACAGCGGCATTAGGTTATTACATAGATAAATACCTATTTAACAGCGGCATTAAGTTATTACATAGATAAATACATATTTAACAGCGGCATTAAGTTATTACATAGATAAATACCTATTTAACAGTGGCATTAGGTTATTACATAGATAAATACCTATTTAACAGCGGCATTAGGTTATTACATAGATAAATACCTATTTAACAGCGGCATTAGGTTATTACATAGATAAATACCTATTTAACAGCGGCATTAGGTTATTACATAGATAAATACCTATTTAACAGCGGCATTAGGTTATTACATAGATAAATACCTATTTAACAGTGGCATTAGGTTATTACATAGATAAATACCTATTTAACAGCGGCATTAAGTTATTACATAGATAAATACCTATTTAACAGCGGCATTAGGTTATTACATAGATAAATACCTATTTAACAGCGGCATTAGGTTATTACATAGATAAATACCTATTTAACAGTGGCATTAGGTTATTACATAGATAAATACCTATTTAACAGCGGCATTAGGTTATTACATAGATAAATACCTATTTAACAGTGGCATTAGGTTATTACATAGATAAATACCTATTAACAGTGGCATTAGGTTATTACATAGATAAATACCTATTTAACAGTGGCATTAGGTTATTACATAGATAAATACCAACCTGTTGAGGCCAGGGGGCAGTATTGAGAATTTTGGAAAAAAATATGTGCGCATTTTTAACTGCCTCCTACACCAACTCAGAAGCTAGAATATGCATATTATTGTTTAGGTTTGGATAGAAAACACTCTGAATTTTCTAAAACAGTTTGAATGGTGTCTGTAAGTATAACAAAACTCATATTGCAGGCAAAAACCTGTGAAAAATAGATTAAAAAAAAAAGAGAATTTTGTGACTGTACTATTTAGTGTCATTGTTTTAAAGATACCACAGTGAGAAAGGATTCAGTTCGCAACTCCTACTGCTTCCACTAGATGTCAACGATCTTTAGAAAGTTGTTTGAAGCATCTGTGATAAATACACACCGAATTAGAAAGCTTACAAGTTGACACGTCATCACTTCATTTTTTGCGCCTGCGCATGAATCTGAGAAGAGTGCCTTTGTCATTATCGTTTATTCTAGACACTTGATAGGTTGTGTGAAAATATTACTGATGTTTACTGATGTTTCACGTTAAAAATGGAACAAAAGATTAGTGCTAAACAACGTTTGACATGTTTAAACAAACGTAAATAGATTATTTACTAGGTTTTCTTTAGTTTTTCGACGTGACTTTACACTGCCCACCTCATTTTGTGGGAGCCTACTGAACGCTAACTATTTGGACATAAATTATGAACTTTGTCAAAAGAAACCACATTTGTTCTGGACCTGGGATCTCTGGCAGCGCCTTCTGATGGAGATAATCAAAGGTAAGGGGATATTTAGAATGTTATTATCGATATTAGATGATGCTAATGCTAACGGTATAGCTTAGCTTAGCATATAGCTTATTGTTGTTAGCATAGTACCCAGTTTATACAAAATGTGATTTCCCAGTAAAGTTATTTTGAGATCTGGCCCTTCGGTAGCAATTACGAGATGATAATATATTATTCTTTGAATGACAATATTATAATTTACCAATGTTTTCGAATAGTAATTCCGTGATTTGTAATGCTGGATTCACTGGGTGCATTCGAGCCGAAAAAAATTCTGAATTTCACCGCGACTGTAAATGCTGTTTTTGGATATAAATATGAACTTGATGGAACTAAAAATGCATGTATTGTATAACATAATGTCCTATGAGTGTCATCTGATGCAGATTGTCAAAGGTAAGTGCATAATTCTAGCTAGTTTTCTGTCTGTTGATGCCCTTCTTTGAATTGGCTAAACATTACACGCAGCTATTGTCAATGTACTCTCCTCACATAACCTAACTTTATGCATTCTCCGTAATGCCTCTGAAAATCGGACAGCGTGGTTAGATTTAGGAGATATATCTTTCAAATGGAGGAAAATAGTTGATTATTTGATTTTTTGAAATGATTACTCTTGCAGTTTTGAATTCCCCGCCATGGTCACATGACAATGAATCCCAATACCGGGATAAGATCGGGATAAGATCCTCAACAGTGGCATTAGGTTATTACATAGATAAATACCTATTAACAGTGGCATTAGGTTATTACATAGATAAATACCTATTAACACAGTGGCATTAGGTTATTACATAGATAAATACCTATTTAACAATACAGTGGTTTAAAACAAATTAAAAAAAGGTAGATTCATCGAGGCACAAAGTAAACAGCAATCGA
This sequence comes from Salmo trutta, assembly GCF_901001165.1. Taxonomy (NCBI): domain Eukaryota; kingdom Metazoa; phylum Chordata; class Actinopteri; order Salmoniformes; family Salmonidae; genus Salmo; species Salmo trutta. The sequence continues at coordinate 151,226 of NC_042958.1, forward strand.
TTTCTGAAACGAACGAAGAGCGTTGAATCATGGCTAAATGTCTCCGCTGCTTTGGTCCCGTAGCTACGACGTAGCAGCAGCGTGAAGCCGTGCACAGATACTCTGAGAGAGCAAAGTATTGCATCACTCTCATATGAATAGCTGAAGTGCTGCTGACGGAGACAACATAAAACGCTAAGTCTACCTTTTTTTTAAATTAAAGGTTTTATTTCAATTAGAAAAGCAGTTTGAACCCAAGCTCGTATGACTCTGAGCCTGTTAGTGAACGCTCCAATGAAATGCAGCAGGGCCTCTACAGTCCACAGTCCAACTATTCTCAAAATCCTTAAAAAAATGATTCAGGAGCTTTACAGAACAGCGACTGATTGACCAAAGCTCCAGTCAGTTCGTTTCTCATTTACTACCCGCTCAATGTAGTACATTACATTCCACACAAACATTTTGGCTAAACACAGACCTTTTCATCATCCATATTATCAGGCTCCAAGTCACAGAGGATTGAAAACAAACCACCAACATCGCACTGCTTGACATTCATTGGAAATCACATTCACAGCAAACGCTGCAGATGTCAGCTCAAGCATGAATTAACTTTTGTTTGAATGCCGGCCAGTCTCTGCTAAAATGACTACAGTTCAAGTTATGTCATGTGCTCCAAATCCAACAATGCAGTAATCAATGTAGCACTAAAGATAAGGTAGAACAAACCCACGAGGAAGAAAGAGACACGATAATGTAAGAAGCTGTATGTATTCAGACCCCGTGACCTTTATGTATTCAGACCCCGTGACCTTTATGTTTTCAGACCCCGTGACCTTTTCTACTTACATTACACTTTTTCAAAAAAATAGACTTTTTATCCGCCCTCACCAATCTACACACAATACCCCATAATGACAAAGCAAAAACAGTTTTGAAATTTTGGCATACATACAAAAAAAACATATTACATTTACATAAGTATTCAGACCCTTTGCTCAGTACTTTGTTGAAGCACCTTTGGCAGTGATTACAGCCTTGAGTCTTCTTGGGTATGACGCTACAAGCTTTGCACACCTGTATTTGGGGAGTTTTTCCACATTCTTCTCTGCTGATCCTCTCAAGCTCTGTCAGGTTGGATGGGGAGTGTCGCTGAACAGCTATTTTCAAGTCTCTCCAGAGACGTTCGATCGAAGCCACTCCTGCGTTGTCTTGGCTGTGTGCTTAGGGTCGTTGTCCTGTTGGAAGGTGAACCTTCGCCCCAGTCTGAGGTCCTGAGCGCTCTGGAGGAGGTTTTCATCAAGGATCTCTCTGTACTTTGCTCCGTTCATCTTTCCCTCAATCCTGACTAGTCTCCCAGTCCCTGCTGCTGAAAACATCCCCACATCATGATGCTGCCACCACCACCATGCTTCACCGTAGGGATGGTGCCAGGTTTCCTCCAGACGTGACACTTGGCATTCAGGCCAAAGAGTTCAATCTTGGTTTCATCAGACCAGAGAATCATGTTTCTCATGGTCTGAGAGTCCTTTAGGTGCGTTTTGGCAAACTCCAAGCGGGCTGTCATGTGCCTTTTACTGAGGAATGGCTTCCATCTGGTCACTCTACCATAAAGGCCTAATTGGTGGTGCTGCAGAGATGGTTGTCCTTCTGGAAGGTTCTCCCATCTCTACAGAGGAACTCTAGAGCTCTGTCAAAGTAACCATCAGGTTCTTGGTCACCTCCCTGACCAAGGCACTTCTCTCCTGATTGCTCAGTTTGGCCGGGCGGCCAGCTCTAGGAAGAGTCTTGGTGGTTCCAAACTTCTTCCATTTAAAAATGATGGAGGCCACTGTGTTCTTGGGGACCTTCAATGCTGCTGATATGTTTTGGTACCCTTCCCCAGATCTGTGCCTTGACACAATCCTGTCTCGGAGCTCTACAGACAATTCCTTCAACCTCATGGCTTGGTTTTTGCTCTGTCAGCTGTGGGACTTTATATAGACAGGTGTGTGTCTTTCCAAATCATGTCCAATCAATTTAATTAACCACAGGTGGACTCTAATCAAGTTGTAAAAACATCTCAAGGATGATCAATGGGAACAGGATGCACCTGAGCTCAATTTCTAATCTCATAGCAAAGGGTCTGAATACTTATGTAAATAAGGAATTTCTGTTTTTGCTTTGTCATTATGGGGTATTGTGTGTAGATGGATTTTTAAATATTTTTAAAAATATTTTTTAATATATTTTAGAATAAGGCTGTAACGTAACATGTGGAAATAGTCAAGGGGTCTGAATACTTTCCGAATGCACTGGTACAGTGGTAAGGTGACTAGTGCATCAGGATATATGATAAACAGAGTAGCAGCAGGGTATATGATGATTATATATAAATGTGTGTGTTAGAGTGTCAGTGTGCGTTAGTGTGTAGAGTCCTGTCAGTGTGCATAGAGAAAATACAAGGGTCAACTCAGTCTGTAACCATTCTGTTAGCCATTTAGCAGTCTTATGGTTTGGGGATAGATGCTGTTCAGGAGCCTGTTAGGTGTCAGACCATGGTTTGGGTGGCTGGGCCTTCCTTCCTGATAAGAGGTCCTGGATGGCAGGAAGCTTGGCCCCAGTGATGTACTGGGCTGTCCGCACCACCCTCTGTAGCGCCATGCGATCGAGGGCGGTGTTATTGCCATACCAGGCGGTGATGCAACCAGTCAAGATGCTCTCGATGGTGCAGCTGTAGAACTTTTTTCAGGATCTGAGGGCGAAGAGGTGATGTCACGCCTTTTTCCACAACTGTTTGTGTGTGTGGACCATTTTAAGTTCTTAGTGATTTGGAGACAGGAACTTGATGCTCTTGACCCGCTCCACTGCAGCGTGCTCGCCCGCTCGTTTCCTGTAAGTCTACGATCATCTCCTTTGTCTTACTGGCGTTGAGGAAGAGGTTGTTGTTCTGGCACCACACTGCCAGGACTCTGACCTCCTCCCTATAGGCTGACTCATCGTCGCCGGTGATCAGGTCTACCACCAGGTCACTGACCTCCTCCCTGTAGGCTGACTCATCGTCGCCGGTGATCAGGTCTACCACCAGGTCACTGACCTCCTCCCTGTAGGCTGACTCATCATCGCCGGTGATCAGGTCTACCACCAGGTCACTGACCTCCTCCCTGTAGGCTGACTCATCGTCACCGGTGATCAGGTAAACTTGATTACGGTGTTGGAGTTGTGCTTGGCCACGCAGCCGTGGGTGAACAGGGAGTACAGGAGGGGACGAAGCACGCACCCCTGAGTGGCCCCTGTGTTGAGGACCAGCATGGCGAAGGAGATGTTGCCTACCCGTCAGAAAGTCCAGAATCCAGTTGCAGAGGGAGGTCTTCAGTCCCATGGTCTTAAGCTTGTTGACAAGCGTGGAGAGGACAATGGTGTTGAACACTGAGCTGTAGTCAATGAACAGCATTCTCACATAGGAGAGAATCTAGGTGTGAAAGGACAGTGTGGAGTGCAATAGAGATTGCGTCCTCTATGGATCGGGTGGGGCGGTATGCAAATTGGAGTGGGTCTAGGGTTTCTGGAATAATTGTGTTGATGTGAGCCATGACCAGCCTTTCAAAGAACTTCATGGCTACAGATGTGAGTGCTACAGGGAGGTATTACAGACCGGGACAGGGAGAGGACGCTACAGGGAGGTATTACAGACCGGGACAGGGAGAGGACGCTACGGGGAGGTATTACAGACCGGGACAGGGAGAGGACGCTACGGGGAGGTATTACAGACCGGGACAGGGAGAGGACGCTACGGGGAGGTATTACAGACCGGGACAGGGAGAGGACGCTACGGGGAGGTATTACAGACCGGGACAGGGAGAGGACGCTACGGGGAGGTATTACAGACCGGGACAGGGAGAGGACGCTACGGGGAGGTATTACAGACCGGGACAGGGAGAGGACGCTACAGGGAGGTATTACAGACCGGGACAGGGAGAGGACGCTACAGGGAGGTATTACAGACCGGGACAGGGAGAGGACGCTACAGGGAGGTATTACAGACCGGGACAGGGAGAGGACGCTACAGGGAGGTATTACAGACCGGGACAGGGAGAGGACGCTACAGGGAGGTATTACAGACCGGGACAGGGAGAGGACGCTACAGGGAGGTATTACAGACCGGGACAGGGAGAGGACGCGAGGGGAGGTATTACAGACCGGGACAGGGAGAGGACGCGAGGGGAGGTATTACAGACCGGGACAGGGAGAGGACGCTACAGGGAGGTATTACAGACCGGGACAGGGAGAGGACGCTACGGGGAGGTATTACAGACCGGGACAGGGAGAGGACGCTACGGGGAGGTATTACAGACCGGGACAGGGAGAGGACGCTACGGGGAGGTATTACAGACCGGGACAGGGAGAACACGTGAGGGGAGGTATTACAGACCGGGACAGGGAGAGGACGCTACAGGGAGGTATTACAGACCGGGACAGGGAGAGGACGCGAGGGGAGGTATTACAGACCGGGACAGGGAGAGGACGTGAGTGTTATTGTTTATTGTTATTTAGTACTTGTGTCTGAAACAGTTGTGTGTCTGATGGTGGCTGACCTTTGGCCCTACGGATGAGGGGCAGGAGGGCCTTGGTGACCCTGATAACCCCCCACAGGTTGACCTCTGACACCTGGCGGTACGTCTCCATGGTCGTAAACTCCACCTCGCCAAACGTTGACACGCCTGCGTTGTTCAGCACCGCCCACAGACCTGGTCAGGGAAAAGAGAAGTTATGATATAACTTGGTCTCCTTCAGTGTCTCCTTCAGTGTCTCCTTCAGTGTCTCCTTCAGTGTCTCCTTCAGTGTCTCCTTCAGTGTCTCCTTCAGTGTCTCCTTCAGTGTCTATCCCATTTTCTTCTTGATTTAACAAAGTAGTCACACCCCTTAACTTATGCCACATTGTGTTATAGTCTGAATTAAACATTTATTAAAATACATGTTTTTCTTACCCATCTACACACAATACCCCATAATGACAAAGTGAAAACGTGTTTAGAAATGTATGCAAATTTACTGAAAATGAAATACAGATGATCTAATTTACATACAGTACCAGTCAATAGTTTGGGCACACCCACCAACTCATTCCAGGATTTCTTTATTTTTACTATTTTATTCATTGTAGAATAATACTGAAGACATCAAAACTATGACATATGGAATCATGTAGTAACCAAAAAAAGTGTGAAACTAATCTAAATATATTTTATATTCTTCAAAGTTCAACTCATCCCAAACCATCTCAATTGGGTTGAGGTCGGGTGATTGTGGAGGCCAGGTCATCTGATGCAGCACCATCACTCTCCTTCTTGGTCAAATAGCCCTTAGTTTGAAAAACTGTTAGTGCCACTAAGCACAAACCAGATGGGATGGCATATCCCTGCAGAATGCTGTGGTAGCCATGCTGGTTAACTGTGCCTTGAATTCTAAATAAAATCACAGTGTCACCAGCAAAGCTCCCCCACACCATCACACCTCCTCCTCTATGCTTCACGGTGGGAACCACAGATGAAGAGATCATCCATTCACCTACTCTGCATCTCAAAGACACGGCGGTTGGAACCAAAAATATCAAATTTGGACTCATCAGACCAATGGACAGATTTCCACCGGTCTAACGTCCATTGCTCGTGTTTCTTGGTCCAAGCAAGTCTCTTCTTATTATTGGTGTCCTTTAGTAGTGGTTTCTTTGCAGCAATTTGACCATGAAGGCCTGATTCAAGCAGTCTCCTCTGAACAGTTGATGTTGAGATGTGTCTGTTACTTGAACTCTGAAGCATTTATTTGGGCTGCAATCTGAGGCTGGTAACTCTAATGAACTTATCCTCTGCAGCAGAGGTAACTCTGGATCTTCCTTCCCTGTGGCGGTCCTCATGAGAGCCAGTTTCATCATAGCACTTGAGGAAACGTTAAAAATTCTTGAAATGTTCTGAATTGACTGACCTTCATGACTTAAAGTAATGATGGACTGTCATTTCTCTGATTATTTGAGCTGTTCTTGACATAATATGGACTTGGTAGAAGACCATCTTCTGTATACCCCCCCTACCTTGTCACCTCAAACGCATTAAGGACAGAAATTAACTTTTAACAAGGCACACCTGTTAATTGAAATGCATTCCAGGTGACTACCTCATGAGCTGGTTGAGAGAATGCCAAGAGTGTGCAAAGCTGTCAAAGGCAAAGTGTGGCTACTCTGAAGAATCTCAAATATATTTTGATTTGTTGAACACTTTTTTGGTTACTGCATCAAATGTCACATGCGCCAAATACAACAAGTGTAGACTTTACTGTGAAATGCTTACTTACAAGCCCTTAACCAACAGTGCAGTTCAAGAAGAGTTAAAAAAAAATATTTACCAAATAAACTAAAGTAAAAAATTATAAAAAGTAACAAAATAACAATAACGAGGCTATATACAGGGGGTACCGGTACCGAGTCAGTGTGCGGGGATACAGGTTAGTTGAGGTAATTTGTACATGTAGGATACCTGTCAGGATGCTCTCGATGGTGCAGCTGTAGAACGTTTTGAGGATCTGGGGCCAAATCTTTTCAGTCTCCTGAGGGGGAATGATTCCATGTGTGTCATTTCATAGTTTTCATGTCTTCACTATTATTCTACAATTAAGAAAATATTAAAAAATAAAGAAAACCCCTTGAATGAGTAGGTGTGTCCAAACTTTTGACTGGTACTGTAAGTATTCACACCCCTTTGCTATGACACCCCAAATTGAGCTCAGGTGAATCCTGTTTCCATTGTTCATCCTTGAGATGTTTCTACAACTTGATTGGAGTCCACCTGTGGTAAATTCTATTGATTGGACATGATTTGGAAAGGCACACACCTGTCTATATAAGGTCCCACAGTTGACAGAGCAGGTACTATATGATGAAGTTCAAGGAACTGTCCGTAGATCTCTGGGACAGGATTGTGATGAAGCATATATCTGGGGTGTAAAACAATTTCTGGAGTGTTGAAAGTTTCCAAGAGCACAGTGGTCTCCATCATTGGAAATAATATGGAACTACCCAGACTCTGCCTAGAGCTGGCCGTCTGACCAAACTGGGCAACCGGGCAAGAAGGACCTTGGTCAGGGAGGTGACCAAGAACCCAAGTGACCACTAACAGTTCTTTGGTTGAGATGGGAGAACATGCCAGAAGGATAACAGTCTCTACAGCACTTCATAGGACAGAAGCTACTCCTGAGAAAAAGGCACATGACAGCCTACATGGAGTTTGTAAAAATGCATGTGAAAGAAAGGGCATAAGGCAAAAGATTATGATCTGATGAGACAAAAAATGTAATTTTGACCTGAATGCAAAACGCTATGTCTGAAAACCAGGCCCAGCTCACCCTTCTAACTCCATCTGTACCGTGAAGCATGGTGGTGGCAGCGTAACACTATGGGGATGCTTTTCAGCGGAAGGGACTGGTAAGGATAGAGGGAACAATGAATGGAGCAATCCTTGATGAGAACCTGCTTCAGAGAGCAAACGACCTTAGACTGAGGCGAAGATTTACATTACAACAGGACAATGACACAATCATACAGCCAAAGCAACGCTTTAGAACAAGAATGTGAAAGTCCTTTAGTGGCCCAGACATGAATCCCATTGAAAAAAAATCTGTAGAAAGACTTGAAGATTGCTGTTTACTGTCACTCACCATCTAATTTAATAGAGCTCGAGTAAAGGAAGAATTATCCAGATGTGCAAAGCTGAAACAGACGACTCGCCTCTAAACGCCGCCAAAGGTGCTTCTACAAAGTATTGACGAGGTGTGAATAAATGAGCTATTTCTTTATTTAATTTCAATCTGCAAAAATGTCTTAAAACATGTTTCCACTTTGTCATTATGGGGTATTGTGTGTAGATGGGTGAGCTTTTTTATTTTGAATTCAGGCTGTAACAAAATATTGAATATGTAAAGGGGTATGACTACTTTCTGACGGCTCTGTATCTGCTTTCACTGTCATGCAGATAATCATTTACTATACCCAATAATGCAGATTAAAATCAGCACATTTATTCTAGATAATGTACAAAGAGTTGTGTATTTATGCAGTTCCTGTATACGGTATGACGTCCGGCAGGGAGACAGACTAATGTTCTGTACCTCTCTGTGAGTCGTCCAGGTGTGTGTTTACGTAGTCCACAGCTCTGTTCACCTGCTCCTCACTGCAGACGTCCAGCTGAACCACCTTCATCCGATCTGACTGCATCTCCTCCAGCTCCTTAGACCCCTCCCCGCCCTCATCCTGGAAAGGAAAGGCATCTAAAATCAAGAGAACTCAAAATACTGTCTGACGATATAGTCAATGGCTGTCTGAATATTTCAACAATCAGCACAAACTTCGCCAGCCTATTATTTCACAGACAGAAATCCTACTTTCCATTTCCTTAGCATCTTCTGCATTACCTTGGACAGACAGTTTACCTGGACCTAAACTAATAACATTACCTTGGACAGACAGTTTACCTGGACCTAAACTAATAACATTACCTTGAAGAGACAGTTTACCTGGACCTAAACTAATAACATTACCCTGGATCTAAACTAATAACATTACCCTGGATCTAAACTAATAACATTACCTTGAAGAGACAGTTTACCTTGGACATAAACTAATAACATTACCTTGGCCAGACAGTTTACCTGGACCTAAACTAATAACATTACCTTGAAGAAACAGTTTACCTGGACCTAAACTAATAACATTACCTTGAAGAGACAGTTTACCTGGACATAAACTAATAACATTACCCTGGACCTAAACTAATAACATTACCTTGAAGAGCCAGTTTACCTTGGACATAAACTAATAACATTACCTTGAAGAGACAGTTTACCTGGACATAAACTAATAACATTACCCTGGACCTAAACTAATAACATTACCTTGAAGAGCCAGTTTACCTTGGACATAAACTAATAACATTACCTTGAAGAGACAGTTTACCTGGGGCCTGTTGCACAAAAGTAGAATTAAGACATCCGGGATAAATGACTCAGCTGAGCTCAATGAAGCCAAAACATGTGCGTCCAGGCTTAATTGGTTGCACAAAGACCAAGCCAGGATGAGCAGACACGGATTCATTAAGCCAGGTGAAACCAATCCTGGATAGGTGCGCGCTCACGGCTCACTCAAATAGACCCCGCCACAGATCACAGATTAACTGATTTACCATGGCAACTAGAGCCGCGTACTTTTCCCCGTCGGAAGCACAAATCCTCATGGAGGCATACGAGGAGGTAAAAGATATTATTAAGAAGAAAGGCAACACCGCCACAGTGATAAAGCAAAGAGAAAAAGCGTGGCAAAGTATTGCAGACCGCCTGAATGCGTAAGTAGTGCACAATTACACAGTCACCGCTCCGCTGAAACATCACAATTACAATTCAAATATTTAATTCACATCTCCAAAAATGCAGTTGTACTGTAATTATGAAACGGTTAAATTTTTAATTGAAATGCACTGCAGATATGAGTGAAATTGTGTAAAGTAACTCCATCACACTGTATAAAGCTATGATAGATTTTTTGATATTTTTACTGAAAACAAGACAAAAATACCAAGTAATTTTTTGCAGTGTGACTCCATTAAATGTGTGTGTGTGTGTGTGTAGATTAAACATGAACGGGCCAAAACGGACATGGCAGCAGGTCAAAATCAAATACAAAAACATTCTGCAGAATGGTATGGTCCCTGACTAATATTTAACAAAGCACAAGCATATATTGTACCCAGAAGGTGCCTGCTCACACATTGTCTGTACTGTTTTAGCAGTGAAAAAGAATACCCACAGACAAGGCACGGGTGGTGGGTCACCAAAGGCTGACCTTACCCCAGCAGAGGACATGGCCTTGGAGCTAAATAAAGGCAGGCCCGTCTTAGAGGGGATCCCTGGGGGGAAAGAGACGAGCATAGGTTCCTCCCAAGATGCCACCCGCTTCATTCAAGGTATGTCCTTCCATCTCTACATGGGATACAACCACATTCATATTGAATCAATTTGGACTGTCTGACTTTGGTTTACCTATTGCCTTGCAGTGTCTGGCAGCACTGTGTTCCTGTTAAAGCCACCAGCACAAGCACCAGACGATGCTGATCCAGTGAGTACTCCATCAAAGGCATACTGTAGGCCTGGCATGTCTTGTCTACTAGCTTCAATATGAATCCGATTAAATGTGATAGGGTGAAGGCCCCAGTGCAGCAGCAACAGCACATGATGGAGACGATGATGAGGAGGAGACCATCTCTCTGGATTCCAGAAGGCATGAGGTATCATGTTAAGACTGTGAAAGTACTATTTACTCTACAATGGTGAGGAGTCCTCATCAAAATCAAAAAATCTAATTTCTTTTACAGGACCCAGATGCTATACAGTGGGAAAACCAGCCTGGCAACATAGTGCGTATTAATAAAAGGACACCACATCCTGCCAAATTCCAGCTGCGCTAATTGTATTGTGTTCACAGAGCTCACAAGCTATCAGAAAGTTGTATGGCAACCACCTCCGGCGCCAAATAGAACTGGCAGACATAGACATTCAGTACAAGAAGAAAAAGATGGAAAATCTTGCACTGGAGTCCGAAATAAAAAAGAGGACAATTAGGAAACTGGACCTTGAAATAAAAAAACTTGAGAGGGAGGTGAGATATGCCTTCAATGTACACTGTATGCTAACTGTAACACAAATGTATTAATCATTATTTTTCTTTCCTCCCCCAGCTCCAAGAAGATGACACAGCTCAAAATAAAAATTAGGTATATTCTCGTAAAGTCAAGTGAGCCATGACATATGAGCTCTTATTGTGAGCACACAGGACGGTGGCATCTTTCTAAGGTTTTTTTTATTTTCCCAGCAATCAGTACAACCAAGTCATCGTTATAAGGCATCGCCCTCTTTTGCCCACCCCCCCAGCACCAGGTGTGGCCACTAGCCTATATGAAGGCCCAAAATTGTGTGTTCCTTTCTGCTCTGACAATGGCATGCCCATTCGTGCGAGATGTGGTGGATGAAGAAGCACTTGTGCTGAGGAGAGCCTTCAGGCGAGAAAGGGTCTTCAGGGACCGGTTGGACCCACTGGCCTTCCCTGATGACCATCTATATGAAAGATACAGGTTTTCTGCAGATGGCATCAGGTATCTATGCAGACTACTGGGTCCCAGGATTAAGCACCGCACTGCACGGAGCCATGCACTGAGTGTGGAGCAAATGGTTTGTGTGGCCTTGCGCTTTTTTTCTAGTGGAGCCTTCCTGTACTCAGTGGGGGATGCAGAACAGCTGAACAAGGCCACAATTTGCCGCACAATAAGGAGTGTGTGTCTGGCTATCAAAGCATTAGCAGATGTCTTCATCTCCTTCCCTGGTCACAGAAGACTCTGTGACATCAAAGAGGAGTTATATAGGATTGCAGATAAGAGGATCTACAAATTACAGGACAACTGTTAACACATAGTAGGATACTCATTACTTTGTGTGACAGGTTTCCCCAATGTCATTGGTGCAGTGGACTGCACACACATAAGGATAAAAGCCCCCTCAGGTGCCCATGAGGCCGATTTTGTGAATAGGAAATCCTTTCACAGCATTAATGTTCAGGTGAACATAACTTTTTGATATTGTCCATTGACGAACACTCTGCATTGCCAGTGATGTGCATTGATTGGTGTAATATTCCTCATCTTATGATTTCAGATGGTCTGCAATGCTGACTGTGTGATCAGCAATGTTGTGGCAAAATGGCCTGGCTCAGTCCATGACTCCAGAATCTTTTCGGGCCTCTGAAATCTATCAGTGCCTATCACAAGGTAAGCCACACAACCCCTATTTATAACCATCATGGCTGTGTCAAGAATATCACTGTGTTTATGAGGTAGTAATGATGAGATTTTGTGTTGACAGGTGAATTCTCTGGTGTGTTGCTGGGAGACAGGGGGTATGGCTGCCAGCCTTTTCTCCTGACACCTTTCACAGACCCCCAGGAAGCACAGCAGGCCTACAACCATGCCAGGACCAGGGCCAGAGTTGAAATGACCTTTGGCCTCCTGAAGGCACGCTTTCACTGCCTTCACAAATTAAGGGTCAGCCCTGTTAGGGCATGTGATATTACTGTGGCTTGTGCTGTCCTCCACAATGTGGCCTGCCTGAGGAAGGAGAGGGCCCCCAGAGTGCCACCAGCCATGGACTGGGACAATCCGGCAATCTTCCCTGATGACGACAGTGGTCGGCTGCTGAGGGACCAATATGTGTTGAATTATTTTAGTTAGTATGTGTGCTTTCAATTTTGGTTAAATATGTCCTGCGGTGGCAGAGGAATTGGGGTTTTTTTGGGTTCGTTTTTTTACGAATTTGGCCTCTTATGATGTTTGTGCGGTATACTGTGTGTAATACAAGGCTGCAGGGAGGCTACTGCATCCATTCATTTGTCTGTTCAGTTGATGTGTATGGATTTGTCCTGCATTTATTTTAGTGTGCAGACATGCAGGGTGTGTTATATACAGACCTTTGAATGTGTATGTATCATTTTGTATAATATGCTTGGATTCTGTGCTTTCCATCTTGTAGTCACTGTGACTTCAGTTTCGAAAGGAGCTGATGGTTTACCTGCTTTGTTTTGTCCTTATTCAATAAAGGAACATAATGTTACACATTGTGTTTTTATATTCATATGGAATGTGTATTTGTTTATATGACAGAGTACTAGGGCCACACTGAAGAAAAAGGATAAAGTCATAAATTTATGAGGCTGGTTCTTTCTGCAGAAAAGCTACATATTGTTTTTACAGTTTTGATACTTATGACAATGTGATACTTAATATTCTGGCACATCAGCATGTCTTTGTTTATGAAACCATACTGAAGTACAATTTCACGAAATGCCCCACATCTGTCATTTTAACAACTGTCCTCCTTTAAAACAACCGGTTACAATATTATTACTTGTGTTTTTTTCCCCTCTGTGGCCCTAATATTCTATCATTTTATATATAGCCTTATAGTCTATGGGAAACTGTAAATTATCTAATGATAGCAACATAATCTAAAAATTATTTTTTTATCCAAAATCATTGAAATTAATGATCACAAACGTTTAAATAATGACAGTGGGTCTAGTTATATGTGATAACAATGTATAGTGAGCAGTGAAATAACTATTGGTTTCCATTTGTGGTGACTGCTGACTGACATTAGGGATGAGATTAAATAGATCCTGGAATTTAGCCTGGTCTGGAGCAGGCTAGCTCCACAGAATAAATCTCCATGGTAATTTATACCATAACATATCCTCCTGCCCCCTATCCATCTTTAGTGCAACCGGATTACGGATCAATTGAGCCAGGATCACCAAGATATCCTGGCTTAATCCCTTATCCTAGTTTTGTGCAACAGGCCCCTGGACCTAAACTAATAATATTACCTTGAACAGACAGTTTACCTGGACATAAACTAATAACATTACCCTGGATATAAACTAATAACATTACCCTGGATATAAACTAATAACATTACCCTGGATCTAAACTAATAACATTACCCTGGATCTAAACTAATAACATTACCTTGAAGAGACAGTTTACCTGGACCTAAACTAATAACATTACCTTGGAGACAGTTTACCTGGACGTAAACTAATAACATTACCTTGAACAGACAGTTTACCTGGACCTAAACTAATAATATTACCTTGAAGAGACAGTTTACCTGGACATAAACTAATAACATTACCTTTAAGAGACAGTTTACCTGGACATAAACTAATAACATTACCTTGAAGAGACAGTTTACCTGGACATAAACTAATAACATTACCTTTAAGAGACAGCCAGCGAAGACAGTGAAGCCCAGTTTGTGGAGGTGCTTGGCAGTAGCATGACCAAAACCACTGTCACAGCCTGTGATGAATACTGCCTTTCCTTTTACCTGCAACATGGACAAACTGTAATATTAGCCAACACAAAATGTGTCATTTTAAAGGGTTTGAATGCAAGTTGAGAAACGGCACTGCTTGGAATTGACCTAATTATTTCAGACTATTGTGGGCTACTTTCATAGCTTATGATTTAATATCTTATCTGCTTTGTTCAACTTTTAAAAAATCCGCATAGCTTAGAGACAGTGTGTGAAAACAATATAAAAAGCATTAGATTTTCAGTGGTATACAGTACAGGTGAGATATTTTCGGTTTCTGTACCTCTATCGATCCCCTGGGTATGCGCGGTGTCGCGACATAGAGGACGAACATGAAATACACGCCGACTATGCACTCTGTCACGCTGGTCTCAGGAAAACCACAGCATTTAGCGACAGCGTTCAGCAACGCTGGGAGTCCAAATCCCAGAACTACGGTCAAAAGAACCGAAAACGACACGAGTAGAGCGCCTCGGACAAAAGGAAGCGAGGCCATTTCGTTACCGTCTGTACTGTTAACTTCTTCTTCTGGGTTTAACGGCGGTTGGCGTTATATGTTGCATTACCGCCCTCAACTGGACTATAATATAAATAGATTATTATACTGTGATACAAAATGGGGAAAAAATATAGAAAATAAACACCATTCATTCCAACTAACTCTACACTAAATTAAAAACTCACTTCCCCATTTCACTACTTTGACCATATCTATTCCTGCACCACCAGGGCAGGACACCACCACACCTTGTAACTCTTCTGAAGTCAGATCTTGTATGTCCATCTACTTCTCTGCAGCTGCCACTATATATATATATAGTATATATATAGTATATATATATATATAGTATATATAGTATATATATATAGTGGCAGCTGCAGAGGCACAAAATGGCCATTTTGTGCCTGTAATTGAACCCACAAATGCTGATGCTCCAGATACTCAACTAGTTTAAAGAAGGCCAGTTTTATTGCTTCTTTAATCAGAACAACAGTTTTCAGCTGTGTTAACATAATTGCAAAAGGGTTTTCTAATGACCAATTAGCCTTTTAAAATGATAAACTTGGATTAGCTAACACAACGTGCCATTGGAACACAGGAGTGATGGTTGCTGATAATGGGCCTCTGTATGTCTATGTAGATATTCCATTAAAAATCAGCCGTTTCCAGCTACAATAGTCATTTACAACATTAACAATGTCTACACTGTATTTCTGATCAATTTGATGTTATTTTAATGGACAATTTTTTTTTGCATTTCTTTAAAAAAAACAAGGATATTTCTAAGTTCCCCCAAACTTTTGAACGGTGATGTATGTTTTTCCAGCAGCAGACTATGATCGATAATGTCAAAAACCACGATGAACAAACCTGCTCCCACTCTGGTTTTATCATCAATTCCTCTCAGCCAATCAGTCATTTGTGTAAGTGTCCTTCACTATAAGAGTGTTGAAAGTTTGTTGTCAATTTGTTTACTGTAAAATAGCATTGTATCTGGTCAAATACTAATGGTTGGTAACAGGCTGATTGGTCGGCTATTTGAGCCAGTAAAGGGGGCTTTACTATTCTTAGGTAGCGGAATGACTTTAGCTTCCCTCCAGGCCTGAGGGGGCACACTTTCCAGAAGGCTTAAATTGAAGATACGGCAAATAGGAGTAGCAATATCATCTGCTATTATCCTCAGTAATATTCCATCCAAGTTGTCAGACCCTGGTGGCTTGTCATTGTTGATAGAGAAAAAAAAATTCACCTCTTCCACACTGACTTTATGGAATTCAAAAGTACAATTCTTGTCTTTCATAATTTGGTCTGATATACTTGGATGTGTAGTGTCTGCGTTTGTTGCTGGCATGTCATCCCTAAGTTTGTTTATCTTGCCAATGAAAAAATAATTAAAGTAGTTGGTAATATCAGTGGGCTTTGTGATGAATAAACCATCTGATTCAATGAATGAATTTGATCCAACATTTCATTTGAGGTGCTCCAAAGCTTTTTACCATCGTTCTTTATATCGTTTATTATTGTTTCATAGTGTTGTTTTCTTTTTTAGTTTAGTCACATGATTTCTTAATTTGCAGTACGTTTGCCCAATTGGTTGGGCTGCCAGACTTATTTCCTTTTGCCTCATTCATATGTTGAACACTATCTTCTTTATTTGTTTTTATTTTACCTTTATTTATCCAGGTTTTTCTCATTGAGATAACATCTCTTTTCCAAGAGAGACCTGGTCCAATAGCAGCAGGGAGAACAACGTTTCAGACAAAACAACTTACATACACTAACACAACATTAAACACAACTATAAACACACATCCACTAACACAACATTAAACACAACTATAAACACACACATCCACTAACACAACATTAAACACAACTATAAACACACACACACACTAACACAACATTAAACACAACTATAAACACACACACACTAACACAACATTAAACACAACTATAAACACACACACACTAACACAACATTAAACACAACTATAAACACACATCCACTAACACAACATTAAACACAACTATAAACACACACACACTAACACAACATTAAACACAACTATAAACACACACACACTAACACAACATTAAACACAACTATAAACACACATACACTAACACAACATTAAACACAACTATAAACACACACACACTAACACAACATTAAACACAACTATAAACACACACACAGTACAACAAAAACATACACTAACACAACATCAAACACAACTATAAACACACACACACTAACACAACATTAAACACAACTATAAACACACACACACTAACACAACATTAAACACAACTATAAACACACACACACTAACACAACATTAAACACAACTATAAACACACATACACTAACACAACATTAAACACAACTATAAACACACACACACTAACACACCATTAAACACAACTATAAACACACACACACTAACACAACATTAAACACAACTATAAACACACACACACTAACACAACATTAAACACAACTATAAACACACACACACTAACACAACATTAAACACAACTATAAACACACACACACACTAACACAACATTAAACACAACTATAAACACACATACACTAACACACCATTAAACACAACTATAAACACACACACACTAACACAACATTAAACACAACTATAAACACACATACACTAACACAACATTAAACACAACTATAAACACACACACACTAACACACCATTAAACACAACTATAAACACACACAGTACAACAAAAACATTTTACGTAAAAAAACACAAATGTCATAACTAAAAAACAGCTGTCCTAAAGACAATTACACTCTTTGATATTTATTTTGACCAAGTGTTTAAACTCCACCAAGGTGGCTAGATCATCAAATTTTAAAATGTTCAGGAGAGAATTCCAGGACCACGGAGCTGAGTAACTAAAACTATTTCTACCATGACCTGTTCTAATTTTTGCTACTGTTAAAAGCAAATCAGAATGGGACCGTAATTGATATTTATTTACCGACCTGACTAAAAAAAGAACAGAGATAAAGTGGCATTTTACCCAATATGGCCTTATGAATCAGTGTACACCAGTGTTTAAGCATACGCAAGGTCAATGAAGACCAGCCAACAGCGCTGTAGAGATCACAATGATGTGTTAGATTGGTAATGAACCTGAGGGCTGCATGATACACTGCATCAAGTGCTCTCAGGGTAGTGGCTGAGGCCTGCATATATATAACATCACTACAATCTAAAACCACCAGTAATGTACATCGTACCAGCTCCTTCCTGGCCTCCAGAGAAAAACAAGACTTATGCCGGTAATAAAAACCTATTCTCAGCTTGAGCTTCCTTATCAAGTTCTCTACATGCACAGTGAAGCTCAGCCTGTCATCCACCCACACACACAAATATTTATACACTTTAACTTGCTCTATAGTAGGTACATACTATAGAGCAACAATCCATACTGTTTATCTAGAAAAGTGATTCTAACAGAGCTTCAATTGCTCAACCTCCACACTTAAAGCTACCCAGAGATCACTCCTTTCACTGGCGCCCTGTTCCTAAGAGCAAAGCCAGGAACAGATATTCACCCAAGTTGTGTGACACGGACCTCCCACTCCATCTCGTCAGAAGAAACACAAACAGATTTTTGTCCTTCTTCTTCATCATGTACTTCTTCTTCATCATGTCCTTGTTCTTCATCATGTCCATCTTCTTCATCATATCCTTGTTCTTCATCATGTCCATCTTCTTCATCATATCCTTGTTCTTCATCATGTCCATCTTCTTCATCATGTCCATTGATGCCTGGCTCGGGTTCCGAGCTCTTCACCACACCTTCCACCTCACTTAACTCTCCCTCATTCACTGCCATTTCACCTCCAGAACTTGGTCTGGTGCATGGCATACTCTGGTTGCACCTCTTCGACACTCCATTTTTATGGCCATGTTCCACAGTTTTAAATCCAACCTCTACTTTCCTCATTCTCTTTGACCTCTTCTTACTATTCCCCTCTATTCCCCTCTATTCCGCTCTATTCCGCTCTATTCCCCTCTATTCCCCTCTATTCCCCTCTATTCCTCTCTATTCCCCACTATTCCCCTCTATTCCGCTCTATTCCCCTCTATTCCTCTCTATTCCTCTCTATTCCCCTCTATTCCCCTCTATTCCCCTCTATTCCCCTCTATTCCTCTCTATTCCCCTCTATTCCTCTCTATTCCTCTCTATTCCCCTCTATTCCCCTCTATTCCTCTCTATTCCGCTCTATTTCTCTCTATTCCCCTCTATTCCCCTCTATTCCGCTCGAATCCTCTCTATTCCCCTCTATTCCGCTCTATTCCCCTCTATTCCCCTCTATTCCTCTCTATTCCGCTCTATTCCTCTCTATTCCCCTCTATTCCCCTCTATTCCCCTCTATTCCGCTCGATTCCTCTCTATTCCCCTCTATTCCGCTCTATTCCTCTCTATTCCTCTCTATTCCCCTCTATTCTGCTCTATTCCTCTCTATTCCGCTCTATTCCTCTCTATTCCTCTCTATTCCCCTCTATATCCTCTCTATTCCCCTCTATTCCCTTCTATTCCCCTCTATTCCGCTCTATTCCCCTCTATTCCGCTCTATTCCGCTCTATTCCCCTCTATTCCCCTCTATTCCTCTCTATTCCTCTCTATTCCCCTCTATTCCCCTCTATATCCTCTCTATTCCGCTCTATTCCTCTCTATTCCCCTCTATTCCCCTCTATTCCTCTCTATTCCCCTCTATTCCCCTCTATTCCTCTCTATTCCCCTCTATTCCTCTCTATTCCCCTCTATTCCTCTCTATTCCGCTCTATTCCCCTCTATTCCGCTCTATTCCGCTCTATTCCCCTCTATTCCCCTCTATTCCTCTCTATTCCCCTCTATTCCCCTCTATTCCTCTCTATTCCTCTCTATTCCGCTCTATTCCTCTCTATTCCGCTCTATTCCCCTCTATTCCTCTCTATTCCCCTCTATTCCCCTCTATTCCTCTCTATTCCTCTCTATTCCCCTCTATTCCCCTCTATTCCGCTCTATTCCGCTCTATTCCGCTCTATTCCCCTCTATTCCTCTCTATTCCCCACTATTCCCCTCTATTCCTCTCTATTCCGCTCTATTCCTCTCTATTCCCCTCTATTCCTCTCTATTCCGCTCTATTCCCCTCTATTCCCCTCTATTCCTCTCTATTCCTCTCTATTCCCCTCTATTCCTCTCTATTCCGCTCTATTCCTCTCTATTCCCCTCTATTCCTCTCTATTCCCCTCTATTCCGCTCTATTCCTCTCTATTCCCCTCTATTCCCCTCTATTACTCTCTATTCCGCTCTATTCCCCTCTATTCCCCACTATTCCCCTCTATTCCCCTCTATTCCCCTCTATTCCCCTCTATTCCGCTCTATTCCCCTCTATTCCTCTCTATTCCCCTCTATTCCTCTCTATTCCCCTCTATTCCGCTCTATTCCTCTCTATTCCCCTCTATTCCTCTCTATTCCTCTCTATTCCGCTCTATTCCCCACTATTCCCCTCTATTCCCCTCTATTCCCCTCTATTCCGCTCTATTCCCCTCTATTCCTCTCTATTCCGCTCTATTCCCCACTATTCCCCTCTATTCCGCTCTATTCCCCTCTATTCCCCTCTATTCCTCTCTATTCCGCTCTATTCCGCTTCAGAAATACACCTTTCTGTGTCCCTGTCCCAATGTTCCTCTTCTCTAGGAGGTCTATACTGTCTCTAGTAGGTCTATACTGTCTCTCTAGTAGGTCTATACTGTCTCTAGTAGGTCTATACTGTCTCTAGTAGGTCTATACTGTCTCTAGTAGGTCTATACTGTCTCTCTAGTAGGTCTATACTGTCTCTAGTAGGTCTATACTGTCTCTAGTAGGTCTATACTGTCTCTATTAGGTCTATACTGTCTCTCTAGTAGGTCTATACTGTCTCTCTAGCAGATCTATACTGTCTCTAATAAGTCTATACAGTCTCTAGTAGGTCTACACTTTTTCTAAATAGGTCTATACTGTCTCTAGGAGGTCTATACTGTCTCTCTAGGAGGTCTATACTGTCTCTAGGAGGTCTATACTGTCTCTCTAGGCGGTCTATACTGTCTCTCTAGTAGGTCTATACTGTCTCTAGTAGGACTATACTGTCTCTCTAGTAGGTCTATACTGTCTCTTGTAGGTCTATACTGTCTCTAGTAGGTCTATACTGTCTCTCTAGTAGGTCTATACTGTCTCTAGGAGGTCTATACTGTCTCTCTAGGAGGTCTATACTGTCTCTAGGAGGTCTATACTGTCTCTCTAGTAGGCCTATACTGTCTCTCTAGTAGGTCTATACTGTCTCTAGTAGGTCTATACTGTCTCTCTAGTAGGTCTATACTGTCTCTAGTAGGTCTATACTGTCTCTAGTAGGCCTATACTGTCTCTCTAGTAGGTCTATACTGTCTCTAGTAGGTCTATACTGTCTCTCTAGTAGGTCTATACTGTCTCTCGTAAGTCTATACTGTCTCTAGTAGGTCTATACTGTCTCTAGTAGGTCTATACTCTCTCTAGCAGATCTATACTGTCTCTAATAAGTCTATACAGTCTCTAGTAGGTCTATACTGCCTCTATAGTAGGTCTATACTGTCTCTAGTAGGTCTATACTGTCTCTCTAGTAGGTCTATACTGTCTCTCTAGTAGGTCCATACTGTCTCTAGTAGGTCTATACTGTCTCTAGTAGGTCTATACTGTCTCTCTAGTAGGTCTATACTGTCTCTAGTAGGTCTATACTGTCTCTCTAGTAGGTCTATACTGTCTCTCTAGTAGACCTATACTGTCTCTAGTAGGTCTATACTGTCTCTCTAGTAGGTCTATACTGTCTCTAGTAGGACTATACTGTCTCTCTAGTAGGTCTATACTGTCTCTAGTAGGTCTGTACTGTCTTTAGTAGGTCTATACTGTCTCTCTAGTAGGTCTATACTGTCTCTAGTAGGTCTATACTGTCTCTCTAGTAGGTCTATACTGTCTCTAGTAGGTCTATACTGTCTCTAGTAGGTCTATACTGTCTCTCTAGTAGGTCTATACTGTCTCTAGTAGGTCTATACTGTCTCTCTAGTAGGTCTATACTGTCTCTCTAGTAGGTCTATACTGTCTCTAGTAGGTCTATACTGTCTCTAGGAGGTCTATACTGTCTCTAGTAGGTCTATACTGTCTCTCTAGTAGGACTATACTGTCTCTCTAGTAGGTCTATACTGTCTCTAGTAGACCTATACTGTCTCTAGTAGGTCTATACTGTCTCTAGTAGGTCTATACTGTCTCTAGTAGGTCTATACTGTCTCTCTAGTAGGTCTATACTGTCTCTAGTAGGTCTATACTGTCTCTCTAGTAGGTCTATACTGTCTCTCTAGTAGGTCTATACTGTCTCTAGTGGGTCTATACTGTCGCTAGTAGGTATATACTGTCTCTCTAGTAGGTCTATACTCGCTCTCGGAAGTATGTCTATACTAACACTAGTAGGTCTATACTGTCTCTAGTAGGTCTATACTGTCTCTCTAGTAGGCCTATACTGTCTCTAGTAGGTCTATACTGTCTCTCTAGTAGGTCTATACTGTCTCTAGTAGGTCTATACTGTCTCTAGTAGGTCTATACTGTCTCTCTAGTAGGTCTATACTGTCTCTAGTAGGTCTATACTGTCTCTAGTAGGTCTATACTGTCTCTGTAGTAGGTCTATACTGTCTCTAGTAGGTCTATACTGTCTCTCTAGTAGGTCTATACTGTCTCTAGTAGGACTATACTGTCTCTCTAGTAGGTCTATACTGTCTCTCTAGTAGGTCTATACTGTCTCTAGTAGGTCTATACTGTCTCTAGTAGGTCTATACTGTCTCTCTAGCAGGTCTATACTGTCTCTCTAGTAGGTCTATACTGTCTCTCTAGTAGGTCTATACTGTCTCTCTAGTAGGTCTATACTGTCTCTAGTAGGTCTATACTGTCTCTCTAGTAGGTCTATACTGTCTCTAGTAGGACTATACTGTCTCTAGTAGGTCTATACTGTCTCTAGTAGGTCTATACTGTCTCTAGTAGGTCTATACTGTCTCTAGTAGGTCTAACAACATGGCAGCAGCATAAAACATGGTACAAAGATTGTTGGGCACAGACTACAGCACAATTGGAATGAAAGTAGAGACAACAAGACATCACACAAAGCAGCCACAACTGTCAGTAAGACTGTCCATGATTGAATCTTTCAATGAAGAGATGGAGATAAAACTGTCCAGTTTGAGTGTTTGTTGCAGCTCGTTCCAGTCGCTAGCTGCAGCGAACTGAAAGGAGCGACCCAGGGATGTGTGTGCTTTGGGGACCTTTAACAGAATGTGACTGGCAGAACAGGTGTTGTATGTGGAGGATGAGGGCTGCAGTAGATATCTCAGATAGGGGGGAGTGAGGGCTAAGAGGGTTTTATAAATAAGCATTAACCAGTGGGTCTTGCGACAGGTAAACAGAGATGACCAGTTTACAGAGGAGAATAGAGTGCAGTGATGTGTCCTATAAGGAGCATTGGTGGCAAATCTGGTGGCCGAATGGTAAAGAACATCTAGCCGCTCGAGAGCACCCTTACCTGCCGATCTGTAAATTATGTCTCCGTAATCTAGCATGGATAGGATGGTCATCTGAATCAGGGTTAGTTTGGCAGCTGAGGTGAAAGAGGAGTGATTATGATAGAGGAAACCAAGTCTAGATTTAACTTTACCCTGCAGCTTTGAAATGTGCTGAGAGGACAGTGTACCATCTAGCCATAATCCCAAATACTTGTATGAGGTGACTACCTCCAGCTCTAAACCCTCAGAGGTAGTAATCACACCAGTGGGGAGAGGGGCATTCTTGTTATCAAACCACATGACCTTTGTTTTGGAGGTGTTCAGAACAAGGTTAAGGGCAGAGAAAGCTTGTTGGACACTAAGAAAGCTTTGTGGTAGATTATTTAACACAAAATCCGGGGAGGGGCCAGCTGAGTATAAGACTGTATCATCTGCATATAAATGGATGAGAGAGCTTCCTACCGGCTGAGCTATGTTGTTGATGTAAATTGAGAAGAGCGTGGGGCCTAGGATTGAACCTTGGGTTAGTCGCTTGGTGACAGGCAGTGGCTGAGACAGCAGATTTTCTGACTTTATAGTATTCTCTCTGGTCTGCAATCTGGTTTCTGCTCAGGTTATGGATGTGTTACTGCAACCTTAAAGGTCCTCAATGACGTCATCATTGCCCTTGATTCTAAGTAATATTGTGCTGCTATTTTTATTGACTTGGCCAAAGCTTTTGATACGGTAGACCATTCCATTCTTGTGGGCCGGCTAAGGAGTAGTGGTGTCTCTGAGGGGCTTTTGGCCTGGTTTGCTAACTACCTCTCTCAAAGAGTGCAGTGTATAGACATCAAGAAAGCCAGTCAGTTGATTATTGACAAGTTTTTCCAACACTTTTGATAAACGGGGCAAAATAGAAAAGGCAGAGCCTTTCGCCAAATGGGATTCTTGAGGTGGAATAACTCTGCCAGATCACGGTCGAACCAGGGGCTGAACCTGTTTTTAATTATCATGATCTTTATGGAGGTGTGTTCGTTAACAATACCACTGTAAATATAAAACAAGAAGGTCCAAGCATCTTCAACAGAGGGGATCAAGCTGATTCTATACTAATTTACAGAGGCCAGTTCATGAAGGAAGGCTTGCTCGTTAAAGTTTTTTAGCATGTGTCTATGACCAATCAGGACAGGTCATTTCACTGAGCAGCCATTACGAACACAGGCTGTAAAACAGTGATCACTAAGGTCATTACAGAAAACACCAGACTGATACCTATCAGGATTATATGTGAGGATAACATCAAGGAGAGTAGCCTTTTCTGGGTGTTTCGAGTCCTACCTTGTGGGACTGGTAATAATCTGTACTTGACAGGGGGAGACAGACCAGGGGGTGAACAGATCGCCAGGTGGAATCCAAGCAGCAGTGCAGGAGGCAACGGGAATAGGTGTCACGCCCACTTGGGAGAAGCTTTTATTTCTGGAGGCAGATTTCAAAATGAACAGCAGGAGGGGGCATCAAGGCCTCAGGATCTGGGTGGGGTAACCTGTCATTTGTTGGGCTCAAAGGCTTCGACACCTTTCACTTCACATGTCAGTGCTAATTGAAGTTGTTTGCTTTGTAGCCTTAGCATTCAGTCCTTATAAAGTAAAATATATCATTGTAATGTATTTTTCTTGGCTTTTGAATGTATAAAATAGCTTCAGACTAAGCATTACTCAGTTCCAGGTTGGATGGTGTTTTCAGGTTTCAGTTTGCGAGAGCATTTACTGAATAGTTTGGGAATAATATTCCTTGGGTGTAGGAAGCATTCCAGGTAATTCTGTCCAAAATCAGGTCGTAGGTTTGGAGTTTTGATTTGGAGGGTAGCATCTTATATGTCCACTCCAAAAAAAAATCAAACTCTAAACATGCAGAAAAACATGGGAGCTTATCTGCTCATGACCTTTGTCTCTCGCTCTGTGCTATACTGTCTCTAGTAGGCCTATGGATGTCCATTAAGCCAGTTATACCACATGGGAATCCAATGGTTCAATAGTAATGAGGTACTCACACCCTGATTTGTAACACAGATCAGAGATATGGGGTGTAATAGTGTGACAACATAATGTATTCATGTCCTGTACCATTGAACCTTCCTGAATGAACTCTAGTGCGTGTTACTGTGCCAAATAAAGACCCAGCACACCTACGTATTCGACCAGTACTTTGTGACAGGGGCTGTGGACACGGCGCCATTTGGGTCAAGTAAAAGTGACCTAAAAAAAAGCTGAACAAAAAGGAGATGAACTTGTACCAGTGTTATGAACCGCTGAGTACAGATCTGATCAAACACTAGCTGAAGAACGGAGCCTTCAGCTCAACGAGGAAGTGTAACAGGTTCTCAAATCCAGCTTTGAGGGTTTAGGCCGACTGAAAAATCACCCTGGGCTCAGGCCAACTGAAAACTTACCCTGGGTGAAACAAGCCAGAGAAGCAATCACTTATAGCAGCTGCAAAGTGAATTTGTAAACGGTATATATCAAAAAAAGGCAGCAGAACAGCATCTTTCCTCAAGAATATCAGAGGAAGATAATTTACTTTTAGATAATGATAGTTTAGAGAGGCAAGCGAGGTGTGACTTCATATCCAACTGTCTGCATGGTAACACACAGTATATTAGTCCCTGGTTGTCCTGTGTGGAGATGTTCACACAGGACATGGCAGGACAAGACATTAAACGCTTTGTTAGTCTGAGGATTCAGAAGTATTGCCACCCCTGCATCTATGAAAAGTGTATTTTAGTGCCCCCCCCCCCCCCCCAAAAAAAAGTATTAATCTTTAAATGTCTGTGTCCCCATGTAAGGCGCGTAATGTTCATATATCTGGCAAGGCCATATTTTATTGCAGTTTTTAATTCTCTTAGAAATACAGCAATTTCAAAACATTTATTTTATTTTTTTTAATCATGAGTGTCAACAAATTTGTGCTTCACAGTGTGGGCATCTTTACAGTATGCGACAGCCTAAACATACTACACAAGTATTGTATAGTTTATGAGCTCTGTCAACGATGTCAGAATGTTTCACAGAATGTTGCGCTGTAATCCTTAGAGCTGGTGTGGGTAGAGAACCAACTATTGTTAAGGGGGAGAGAAACAATAACTAAATCAATCTGTCAAACTAAGTGATCCCTTGTCGACCTTCATTTGAGAAAAGCATCAAGCTTTTTCTGGATATTGTCGAACGAGTCCATTCCCATGTAGTCCGCCTGGCCCTGCTCCCATTTCTGCTTGCGTTCCTCCGATGTCTCGGTTGGCATGCATGGCTCGCTGTGATGGGGGTCATGGGATGTGCTGCTTTCCTGCGGGAGGAAACACGTGCTGCTTCCCTGGAGGAGGAAACAAAACAATATTAACATCTAGAAACAGAGAGATTTGATGAATTCAGGAAAAAGCTACAGAGAAAACACCTTTATAGTGTAGCTGTACTGACTGCAATCTAAAACCTGCCATTCATATTAACACATTGACGTTACGCCAAACCATCAAATCGATCTATACTGAACAAATATATAAACTCAACAGGCAACAATCATTTAAAAGGAAAAATCAGTCAATTGAAACATTCATGAGGCACTAATCTATGGATTTCATAACTGTGAAAACAGATGCATCTGTTGGTCAGTCTCTGTTACGACCATCCTTTGCCTCATGCAGCACGACACATCTCCTTCTCATAGAGTTGATCAGGCTGTTGATTTGTGGCCTGTGGAATGTTGTCTCACTCCTCTTCAATGGCTGTGTGAAGTTACTGGATATTGGCGGGAACTGGAACACGCCGTCGTACGCGTCGATCCAGAGCATCCCAAACATGCTCAATGGGTGACATGTCTAGTGAGTACGCAGGCCATCTTCAGCTTCCAGGAATTGTGTACAGATCCTTGCAACGTGGGGCCGTGCGTTATCATGCTGAAATATTTATTTTACCTTTATGTAACTAGGCAAGTCAGTTAAGAACAAATTCTTATTTTCAATGACAACCTAGGAACAGTGGGTTAACTGCCTTGTTCAAGGGCAGAATGACAGATTTGTACTTTGTCAGCTCGGGGATTCAAAAGTGCAACCTTTCGGTTACGAGTCCAACGCTCTAACCGCTAGGCAACCCTGCCGCCCCAAATATGAGGTGATGGCGGTGGATGAATGGCACGACAATGGGCCTCAGGATCTCATCACGGCCATTGATAAAACACAAGTGTGTTCATTGTCCATAGCATATGCCTGCCCATACGATAACTCAAGCACTCTGTTCACGACGTTGGCAAACCGCTCCGCCACACACCACGTGGTCTGCAGTTGAGGCCGGATGGCTGTACTGCCAAATGCTCTAATAAAATTACCGAGAGTTGCCTTAAACTAGATAAATTAACAGGGAATTGCTGCAGTAATCACACCAATTGTTCCCTCCCTCAAAACATCTGTGGCGTTGAGTGACCAAACTGCACATTTTAGAGTGACCTTTTGTCACCCAGCACAAGTTCCACCTGTGTAATGATCATGCTATTTAATCAGCTTCTTGATATGCAACACCTGTCAGGTAAATGGGTTCTTGTCAAAAGGAGAAAACGATCACCAACAGGGATGTAAACAAATGTGTGCACAAAATGAGAAATAAGCTTTTTGTGCGTCTGGAAAATTTCTGGGATCTTTTATTTAAGCTAATTTAACATAGGACCAAAACGTTTATATTTTTGTTCAGTTCGTATAGCCAAGCGAACACAAGGCTATAGTATTATAGGGCTAGAAGCTAAGCCAGGTTTATTGTACAACAGATTGCCCACAAGAAGCAGCGATTATTAGTGACGAGAGATAAGGCGTTGCCTGTTAAGGCAGCATCCCAACCAACTAGTCTCCTTCAGCATACCTTCCATCCATCCTTGTGACTATAGATTTGGGACCACAGCTCATGCCAGTGACCAATGATTACAACTTTCTTTGACCGAGGATTGGGTTAGACGTCGCAACAGCCATCAGGACTGAAGTATCACTACATTTTACAAATGGACTAATCCTAATTTCTATCGTTTGGTATTAATTCAGAAGGTGCGGAAAGACATTACTTTTACTTACTAACAAGAAGCATCCAAGTAACCACTTCATTTAAAATTGTTCCAGCTGTTGATAACAGTTCTGTAGAAGAAGAAAAGGCTCATACTTCTAGACTGACTGCCACACAGCCAGAGTGGAAGGGCTGGTCTCCGTATCCCTCCGTCATCATGGGCACCACAGAGGAAGAGTAGAGGCTCCACCAGTCCAGGAGGAAGCTGGGATGTGTGGAAGTCTCCTGCATGTCCCCGCTGATCCTCTTGGTCGTGGGGTCGTACGTGTAGCTCCACGGCTTGGTCTGACCCAGGAAGTGGACCACCTTGGCGTTGCCACCGTATCTGGAACAGAATGCATGTTCATTTATGTCAATCAAATGTATTTATAAAGCCCTTCTTACATCAGCTGATGTCAAAGTACTGTACAGAAACCCAGCCTAAAACCCTAAACAGCAAGCAATGCAGGTGTAGAAGCATTTACTTGTAATCTTGTAGTTCAAGGTTGTTGTGAATGATGTGGTTTGGCAGCAAATTGCCCAATAAATTGGTGATTAAATTCTACAAGATTCCAAGAGTCAGCCCGTCCCAGAAGCCCTCCGCCCCGCCGTCCCAGAAGCCCTCCGCCCCGCCGTCCCAGAAGCCCTCCGCCCCGCCGTCCCAGAAGCCCTCCGCCCCGCCAGTATTACCTACACCCAATCAATAGTGTGACTGACTGGCTCTGAAAGCAGGACTGGGAGTTCGTCATACGGAGCAGTAGCAGCAAATAAATACATGTCGTCCCGTCATTCTGATACCAGGGGAAATACATTAACCCATGTTAACTGCTGAGATAAGTTTGTTCATTAAAATGGCTGATTTTGCCAGAGGAAAATTAAATGCCAGCGAACATAAAGCGCAAGAGGGGGGTGGTGGGAGAATGAAGGGCAAGAGAAAGAGGGAGAGATTTGTCACTGACCAGCAGAGGTCCTGTCTACAGGCATAAAGGTCTTTAAATAAATAGCTTCATTTTGGCCTCTGGTCTCAGCTGGGAAGCGCCGGCTTGATATCTAACCCAACAAGGCCTTGGTCCCTACAGTGGCTGGGAGAAGCCTTTAGACTTAATGCTGCTGCTCTGTAAAAGCTCCCATCACTGGTAACCTGATGCCACAGCATGAGCACACTTTCATGTGATCGTATCACCTTACGCCTTCCCCCTTCTCACAGCCCACGCCAACACTATCCCTGCTAGGGGTTTAACAGGCAGTCTACCACCCACCTACCCCTGCTAGGGGTCTACCACCCACCTACCCCTGCTAGGGGTCTACCACCCACCTACCCCTGCTAGGGGTCTACCACCCACCTACCCCTGCTAGGGGTCTACCACCCACCTACCCCTGCTAGGGGTTTAACAGGCAGTCTACCACCCACCTACCCCTGCTAGGGCTTTAACAGGCAGTCTACCACCTATCCCTGCTAGGTGTTTAACAGGCAGTCTACTACTGAGTCACTGCTGATCTTCCCACCTAACGTTAGGCAAGTAGGGAGTTGTAGAAAACAACTCAAATTTTAACTTGATGTAGCCATGTTTGTGATTTAGCTGAATGGTTTATCAATGTAAGAAGTTCTCTATCATACAAGTACTGGAAGAGAGGTGTAGACTGAGTACCTACTGTTTGAATGCTGGAAGGGAGGTATAGACTGAGTACTTACTGTTTGAATGCTGGAAGGGAGGTGTAGATTGAGTACTTACTGTTTGAATGCTGGAAGGGAGGTGTAGATTGAGTACTTACTGTTTGAATGCTGGAAGGTAGGTGTAGATTGAGTACTTACTGTTTGAATGCTGGAAGGTAGGTGTAGATTGCTATGCTGCTGAGGTTGTAGATGAAGGGGAGGTGTTTCGATATATCTGCTGTTGCCCAGTTACTGAAGTAGCCATTCAAGACCCCCTGGTCTCCACCTAGAGACAGAAGAAAAACAATTTACACACAACAGGAAGCACAATATGTTTTGCCCTAAGGTAATAGTTATGAGTGGTTCAAAACACAAGGAAGCCTGGAAGCAGAGGCTGGTTCAAAACCAGAGGTCAACCGATTAATCGGAATGGCCGATTTCAAGTTTTCATAACAATCGTAAATCGGTATTTTTGGACACTGATTTGGCCGATAAAAAAAATATATATATTTTTAGACCTTTATTTTACTAGACAAGTCAGTTAAGAACACATTCTTATATACAATGACGGCCTAGGAACGGTGGGTTAACTGCCTTGTTCAGGGGCAGAACGACAGATTTACCTTGTCAGCTCAGGGATTCAATCTTGCAACCTTATCGTTAACTAGTCCAACGCTCTAACCACCTGCTTTACATTGCACTCCACGAGGAGCCTGCCTGTTACGCGAATGCAGTAAGAAGCCAAGGTAAGTTGCTAGCTAGCATTAAACTTATCTTATAAAAAAACAATCATAATCACTATGTCATGACTTTGCCCTCTCTCTGGGAACAGGGAGCACAGTTGACCCCCTCCCCCTTGCACCATCCCCCTACCTACCTCTCCCTACCCAGGCCCTGTGAAGGCGGTCGTAAAATTCTAAAGGAAAATGTCCTGCCGCATGGCCCAGTTGAGACAGAGGGGTTTCATAGAGAGACAAAGGAAATTCTTCCAACTCACAGAATTGGGGAACCGAACGACATTTATGTTCTGGAGAAGGTATAAAAGATCGGTGAAGAATCCAGCTACGAACTGGTCCGCTTGGTACAATTTTGTGAGGCTCATTAGAAACAATATTGCTATATTACCATACTAAAATCAAATCAAATGTATTTATATAGCCCTTCGTACATTAGCTGAAATCTCAAAGTGCTGTACAGAAACCCAGCCTAAAACCCCGAACAGCAAGCAATGCATGTGAAAGAAGCACGGTGGCTAGGAAAAACTCCCTAGGAAAAACTCCCTAGAAAGGCCAAAAACCTAGGAAGAAACCTAGAGAGGAACCAGGCTATGAGGGGTGGCCAGCCCTCTTCTGGCTGTGCCGGGTGGATATTATAACAGAACATGGTCAAGATGTTAAAATGTTCATAAATGACATGCATGGTCAAATAATAATAATCATAGTAGTTGGAGGGTGCAACAAGCACGTCCGGTGAACTAAGGTTTATATAATAGCCTCAGCTATGGGACTTGCATCTAAATGGTTGTATACAATGATTTTATAAGATTAAAGCTATTTGGAATATGTTGAGATGCTGGTAAGATGTTAATGTGAGATAATTGTATTTTCTGTTTAGTTTTACCAAGTCATCGGCACGCCCCCCGGGACACAGACAAGACCTGGCGTCATGAGACAGCCTTTTTCTGTCATTCTGAATAAAACCCCCACCCAGGGTTTCTATCTTCAGACCAGGCCTCCACTCCATTACAAGTTGGCCAATAGGTTTGACCATACATTCCTCTACTGAACTTTAACCATACCACGTGGTTAAACTATCGATACAGAATAAGAACAAGTCTTTGATATTAAGTACTAGTCTGCAGCTAGAATTCGGTATCATTGAATGTGAAGACCGACGAAACATCCATTCTATAACGACGCAAATGAATGTCGCTTTGAAAGATCCATTCTAACCGAGAGAGAGAGAGAACGCGGGCAAAAACTCCAACAAGAATCCCGACGACACACTGAGCGTAAATATATATTGATTGCAATTGTTCCCGAATGAGTGAGCGTTCATGTGCAAAGGATTAGCATAGCAATTGTTAATATTTATCAACTCTGTAGTGTCTTCTCAGCTGCCCTTTATTTTAACAAGACACCAGCCATGCTGGTTTAGCCCACTTTTAGGCACATTTCTCTACCAATTCTTTGTGACGATAACTACTGTTTGTATGCTTTATGTGAATTACTTTGTTTAGTAAATAAATGATTTTAAGACAGTTGATGTATGGATGACTCTTAGTAAAGACTGGGTTCGTGCAGATACAACAATTTACGACGTTTGGAATGAGAGACGCGAGGTAAAATACACCATTTAAACCAGAAGATAAATCGGCCTATACTATAATATATAATGTTATAATATAGGAAAGTTATATTAGGAAAATTATAACTTTGTAATCTGAATATTTTCCTTGGTGCCCCGATCTCCTAGTTAATTACAGTTAAACGATTAACATCTCTTCAAGTTAATGGTGCCCAAAGACACGACAACTAGTTAACTACACATGGTTGATGATATTACTAGTTTATCTAGCCTGTCCTGCGTTGCATATAATCGCTTAGGTACACGTTGCTCCAACCATAAACAATGCCTTACTTAAAAACAATACACAAGTATATATTTTTAAACCTGCATATTTAGTTAATATTGCCTGCTAACATGAATTTCTCTTAAACCTGTTGAGGCCAGGGGGCAGGATCTTATCCCGGTATTGGGATTCATTGTCATGTGACCATGGCGGGGAATTCAAAACTGCAAGAGTAATCATTTCAAATAATCAAATAATCAACTAGTTTCCTCCATTTGAAAGATATATCTCCTAAATCTAACCACGCTGTCCGATTTTCAGAGGCTTTACGGAGAATGCATAAAGTTAGGTTATGTGAGGAGAGTACATTGACAATAGCTGCGTGTAATGTTTATCCAATTCAAAGAAGGGCATCAACAGATAGAAAACTAGCTAGAATTATGCACTTACCTTTGACAATCTGCATCAGATGACACTCATAGGACATTATGTTAGACAATACATGCATTTTTAGTTCCATCAAGTTCATATTTATATCCAAAAACAGCATTTACAGTCACGGTGAAATTCAGAATTTTTTTCGGCTCGAATGCTCCCAGTGAATCCAGCATTACAAATCACGGAATTACTATTCGAAAACATTGGTAAATTATAATATTGTCATTCAAAGAATAATATATTAATATTGTCATTCAAAGAATAATATATTATCATCTCGTAATTGCTACCGAATGGCCAGATCTCAAAATAACTTTACTGGGAAATCACATTTTGCTATAAACTGGGTACTATGCTAACAACATAAGCTAAGCTATAAGCTAAGCTATAAGCTAAGCTATAAGCTAAGCTATAAGCTAAGCTATAAGCTAAGCTATAAGCTAAGCTATACCGTTAGCATTAGCATCATCTAATATCGATAATAACATTCTAAATATCCCCTTACCTTTGATTATCTCCATCAGAAGGCGCTGCCAGCGATCCCAGGTCCAGAACAAATGTGGTTTCTTTTGATAAAGTTCATAATTTATGTCCAAATAGTTAGCGTTCAGTAGGCTCCCACAAAATGAGGTGGGCAGTGTAAAGTCACGCCGAAAAGCTAAAAAAAACCTAGTAAATAATCTATTTATGTTTGTTCAAACATGTCAAACGTTGTTTAGCATTAATCTTTTGGTCCATTTTTAACGTGAAACATCAGTAAACATCAGTAATATTTTCACACAACCTATCAAGTGTCTAGAATAAACGATTATGACAAAGACACTCTTCTCAGATTTATGCGCAGGCGCAAAAAAATGAAGTGATGACGTGTCAACTTGTAAGCTTTCTAATTCGGTCTGTATTCATCACAGATGCTTCAAACAACTTTATAAAGATCGTTGACATCTAGTGGAAGCCTTAGGAGTTGCGAACTGAATCCTTTCTCACTATGGTATCTATAAAACAATGACACTAAATAGTACAGCCACAAAATTCTCATTTTTTTAAATCTATTTTTCTCAGGTTTTTGCCTGCAATATGAGTTTTGTTATACTTACAGACACCATTCAAACTGTTTTAGAAAATTCAGAGTGTTTTCTATCCGAATGTGTTAATAATATGCATATCCTAGCTTCTGAGTTGGTGTAGGAGGCAGTTAAAAATGGGCACATATTTTTTTCAAAATTCTCAATACTGCCCCCGTGGCCCGTAGAGGTTAACTAGGGAAAATGTGTCACTTCTCTTGCAAACAGAGTCAGGGTATATGCAGCAGTTTGGGCCGCTTGGCTCGTTGCGAACTGTGAAGACTATTTCTTAATAACAAAGACAGCCGACTTAGCAAAACGGGGGATGATTTAACAAAAGCGCATTTGCGAAAAAAGCACAATCGTTGCACGACTGAAATTGTGTCATTTTGCGTTCATTGCACGCAGAGTCAGGGTATATGCAACAGTTTGGGCCGCCTGGCTCGTTGCGAACTAATTTGCCAGAATTTTACGTAATTATGACATAACACTGAAGGTTGTGCAATGTAACAGGAATAACGTTTTGTTTGAGATGATAGTTTCCGGATTCGACCATATTAATGACCTAAGGCTCGTATTTCTGTGTATTATGTTATAATTAAGTCTGATTTGATAGAGCAGTCTGAGCGATGGTAGGCAGCAGCAGGCTCATAAGCATTCATTCAAACAGCCCTTCGCAATGCATTGCGCTGTTTATGACTTCAAGCCTGTCAACTCCCAAGATTAGGCTGGTGTAACCGATGGGAAAAAAAATATTTTTCCCTAACATGGTAGTTATGAGTGGTTCAAAACACAAGGAAGCCTGGAAGCAGAGGCTAGTTCAAGACTTGATCCATCTCGAAGTACATCATTTATCATCATGAGCTTTGTACATTGTCCAGGATATGGACTAGACCAGACAGTGAGGCTAACAAGAAGCCTACCACAGTAAGACCAACGTCATTTTATAAACAGATGCTGTGAAACAAACACATTTTGTTCATATCCTCTGCACCCAAGCCACAACCTCAGACAGGCAATACAGTCACTATACAACAGGTGGGCATACAGACCGACCACTAGCATAGACGGCGCTGATCGCTACTTTCAGGAAAAATTTGACTTACTATGAATAATGTGGTTGTCTCGCCTAGATACGTTAAGATGGATGCACTAAGTCACTCTGCTAAACGACTAACGTAAATGACTTGTAAACAGGTTGTCTAAATGACAACCGTCAGAGAGAAGAAGCAGAGTAGCTGTACCGATGTATGGTTCAGCAGGCTGTCAGTCTCGTTCAGCCATCTGATCCATTCATAAACCTCTGACCCCCTAAAGCCATTAGACTTCCTGCCAACGCCACCACAGGCTCCTAGTCATTTGACTGCTCAGATCAGCCCTGACAGTAAAACTGGATGTACACAAATCAAAGAAACTGCCCTCAATGTCAACATAAAATGGTCTGACTAGAACGTACCTTCAGAAAGTATTCATACCCCTCGACTTATTCTACATTGTTGTTACAGCCCGAATTCAAAATGGATGACATTTTTTCCCCTCACTAAACTACGACACAATAGCCCAACATGTACGAAAATGAAATACAAATTAATTCATACCAGAGATTACAGCTGTGAGTCTTCCTGGGTATGTCTAAGAGCTTTCCACAACATATGTAGATTACTCTTCTCAAAATGGTTATTGATCATGGCTAGGCAACCATCTCAGGTCTCGCCATACTGTAGATTTTCAAGTCGATTTAAGGCAAAACGTGGAACATTCACCATCTTCTTGGTAAGGAAGTCCAGTGTAATATGTAGCCTTGTGTTTTAGGTTATCGTCCTGCTGAAAGGTGAATTCATCTCCCAGTGTCTGGTGGAAAGCAGAACCATGTTTTCCTCCAGGATGTTGTCTGTGTTGAGCTCGATTCTGTTTATTTTTTTGGTCCTGAAAAACTCCCCAGTCCTTAACGATTACAAACATATCCATAAGACGCAGCCACCCACCCCTTGCTCGACGCAGCCACCACCCCCGCTCGACAACATGGGAGTGGATCTCAGTGATGTTATATTGGATTCACCCCCAAACATACAGTTGAAGACTTAGAATCAAAACATTGCATTCATTTTTTGTAATTTGTAAAAATGTTGAAAAAAACAAATCCACTGACATTATGGGGTATTGTGTGTAGGTCAGTGGGTGGGAAAAAAGTTAACTGAATCCATTTTAAAAATCATGCTTTAAAACGTGGAAAAAGTCAACGGGTGTGAATACTTTCTGAAGGCAGTGTACCTCCACCCACAATGCTCTTCACACAGACTGCTGTCTAGGATATTTCTGGACGGTTGGATTGGTGTGGTGGCAGCAAACACAGCACCCGTCTCTCCTAACAGCCATGCATTTGTTGACTTGAGAAAACAGCATCAGCAGTCAGAACTCAGGCAGACAAAGTGACGTGCTTATTAGGTCCGTTTTTCATTTAAAGCCACTATCTGGAATTCATTTCAGATCTGATACTTTGCGTTGGTCTCCAGGTCATGAAAAGCTGAGCCACAGCTGGAAACCCTAGACTCAAATACTACTCCCTCCGCAATAGGTATAAATCACTATGCTTTTAACTTAGCCGGCCAATACTCAGCCATACAGCACCAGCCAGCCGCCACACAGCACCAGCCAGCCACCACACAGCACCAGCCAATACACAGCACCAGCCAATACACAGCACCAGCCAATACACAGCACCAGCCAATACACAGCACCAGCCAATACACAGCACCAGCCAATACACAGCCATACCTACTCATTCCAGGGTTTCTTTATTTTCTACATTATCGAATAATAGTGAAGACATGAAAACTATGAAATACGTGATAAACAACCTCAGACCAGTGGTAACCGCTCCAGCCCAGGACCTCATTTCCTACATTATAGTTAACCAGAGGTAACCGCGTCAGCCCAGGACCTAATTTCCTACATTATAGTTAACCAGCGGTAACCGCTCCAGCCCAGGACGTCATTTCCTACATTATAGTTAACCAGAGGTAACCGCTCCAACCCAGGACCTCATTTCCTACATTATAGTTACCAATAGCCACCCACACTATCTGCATTCACCCTTAACATACGCTGCCGTTACTGTCTACCATCTATCTGGTCTCCGTTTATCCCTACCCCCCACATCCCTTTTTCTGCATTGTTGGGAAGGGCCTGTAAGTAAATATTTCACTGCTAGTCTACACCGGTTGTTTCCAAAGCCTGTGACAAATGACACTACGCTTTAGCCATCCAGACACTACGCTTTAGCCATCCAGACACTACGCTTTAGCCATCCAGACACTACGCTTTAGCCATCCAGACACTACGCTTTAGCCATCCAGACACTACGCTTTAGCCATCCAGACACCACGCTTTAGCCATCCCAATGTCTGAGCTGGCAGAGTGTGGCTATCGCTATATTATTAAGTTATTAATTTAGCTCCTTTGCACATTCATCCACTGCAAATCTACCATTCGTGTTTTACTTGCTATATTGTATTTACTTCGCCACCATGGCCTTTACCTCCCTTATCTCACCTCATTTGCTCACATTGTATATAGACTTATTTTTCTACTGTATTATTGACTTTGTTTTACTCCATTGTAACTCTGTTGTATGTTGTTGAACTGCTTTGCTTTATCTTGGCCAGGTCGCAGTTGTAAACGAGAATTTGTTCTCAACTGGTCTACCTGGTTAAATAAAGGTAAAATAAATTAAGTCACCATACAGAGATGTATTTATAGGAAACAGTCTGGGCAGCCTGGCAGAGTGTGGTTATCAGAGTGGCAGCATGTAGTGGGGAAATCACGCAATGTACAGATCACTAACGAGACCCCCCGCATTCCCTCCCCTAACCAGACCCCCCGCACCCCCTCCTCTAACCAGACCCCCCGCACCCCCTCCCCTAACCAGACCCCCCGCACCCCCGCCCCTAACCAGACCCCCCGCACCTAACCAGACCCCTGCACCCCCTCCCCTAACCCCCTCCCCTAACCAGACCCCCGCACCCCTCCGGTAGTTAGAAGACATGTGTGAATGGATTTCTGTTTGGAGGAAACAGTGTTGCAAAATATTTTACAACTGAAACCAAGAGTTTTGAAAAGGAATCTGACTAATGAAAACACCCCAGGTGTTAAACATTTAAAAGCTCAGAGCTCAGACTATACACTGTGTGCACAATTATTAGGCAAGTCAGTATTTTGACCATATCATCATTATTATGCATATTTCCCAACTCCAAGCTGTATAAACTGGAATGCTTATTGGATTTAAGCATATCAGGTGATGTGTATTTGTGTAATGAGGGAGGGTGTGGCCTAAGGAGATCAACACCCTATATCAAGGTGTGTATAATTATTATTCTTTTCCTCAGGCAAAATGGGCCAAAAAAGATTTAACTGACTGAAAAGTCAAATTGTAAAAAGTATTTCAGAGGAATGCAGCACTCTTGAAATTGCTAAGATATTGGGGCCTGATCACAGGACCATCAAACGTTTTGTTGCAAATAGTCAACAGGGTTGCAAGAACCGTGTTGAGAAAAAATACAATAAATTAACTGCCAAAGACTTGAGAAGAATCAAAACGTGAAGCTACCAGGAAGCCATTATCCTCCAGCGCTGTCATATTCCAGAACTGCAACCTACCTGGAGTGCCCAGAAGTACAAGGTGTTCAGTGCTCAGAGACATGGCCAAGGTAAGGAAGGCTGAAACCCGACCACCACTGAACAAGACACATAAGTTGAAACGTCAAGACTGGGCCAAGAAATATCTGAAGACAGATTTTTCAAAGGTTTTATGGACTGATGAGATGAGTGACTCTTGACGGACCAGATGGATGGGCCCGTGGCTGGATCAGTAATGGGCACGGAGCTCCACTTCGACTCAGACGCCAGCAAGGTGGAGGTGGGGTACTGGTATGGGGGGGTATTATTAAAGATGAGCTAGTTGGACCTTTTCGGGTTGAAGATGGACTCAAACTCAACTCCCAAACCTACTGCCAGTTTTTACAAGACACTTTCTTCAAGCAGTGGTACAGGAAAAAGTCTGCACCTTTCAAGAAGACCATGATTTTTTTTATGCAGGACAATGCTCCATCGAGGTACTCCACTGCTTAGTTAGCCAGTAAAGGCCATAAAGATGAACGAATAATGGCATGTCCCCCTTCCTCACCTGACCTAAACCCTATTGAGAACTTGTGGTCCCTTCTTAAACGGACGATTTACAGTGAAGGAAAACAGTCCACCTCTCTGTCCAGTGTCTGGGAGGCTGTGGTTGCTGCTGCACAAAAAGTTGGTCAACAGATCAAGAAACTGACAGACTCCATGGATGGAAGGCTTATGACTTATTGAAAAGGGTGGCTATATATTGGTCAGATGTTTTTTGGAAATGTCGGAAATGTTTATTTATACATTGAGTTGTTTGTTTATTATTCTCACTTTAACAGATGAAAATAAACAAGTGAGATGGGGAACTTTTCGATTTTCATTTAGTTGCATAATAATTCTGCACAGATATTCTCCAAAAGAAAGCCAAAACCTCACTTTTACTTTCTTAAATATTCAGGTTTGAGGTTTATTAACATTTCGGATTGACCGAGAGCGCTGTAGTTGTTCAATAATAAAATGAATTCTCAAACATACAACTTGCCTAATAATTCCGCCACGCTATATAGACTCAGGAAGTCTTTAAAAGCCAACAGCTGAGCAAACTTCTCAGAAGAGGCTCACCTTCCTAGAGATGACACAAACACACGTAAGGTATGCAGAAGGTCATTGAGTAATCTACGGCCAAGGTTTCACAATCCACCAGTCAAATTACGACATGGAGAAAATGCATGTTATGCTGGAGGTTGAGAAACAAGCCACATGTTAGAGTGGTCCATCTGCTATACACAGAACGTGAGCAGGAGGACCTTTAAGCTGGAGACTGTAGGCTGGAGGCTGTGTGTTCAACAGCATAGCACTGTGTCTATGCAGTCTAAACCACTTGTTTCTACAGTTTATTATAAAACAGAGGGGCTGAAGTACTGTCCGTTCATTGTTAGACCAACCCCGGCCCGGCCCCAGATCCCCCCCCCCCCCCTTGGGGCTTTCCTCCAGCAGAGAGGTTCCAGAAAGTTAATGAGCCCAAGAATCTTCATTTAGAGGGGCTGAACAGAAGCCAGCAGGAATGCAGCTCTACCCCTGCAGGCACTGCCAGTGTACCTTGGCAGCAGATGATACTGAACCACAGGTCCAGATATTGCCTCAGGGTAGAACCAGTTCTGACCTGGACAGCATGTAGTAATAAAAGGGGAAATTGTATTGAGGCACCCCAGCCCAAGACCTGAAGTCTGATCTCTCCTGAAATATTTCATCACTCCCGAGCTGCCATTGCCCAATAGTTGGTTATGTTGGTTAGCCAGCGCTATATAGCCAGGCCAAAAATTACTGGCACAATAATGGCCCCCCCGACTATGTTTTCCAGTTGTAGTGGAGGACCGGAGCATAAATGCTAAAGCTCAGAGAAGTGCAAGTCACAGCTACAGTGAAACATGAAAAAACCAACACTGACTTAGCATACCGCAGCTTTAGCCAGTTAGCATACCGCAGCTTTAGCCAGTTAGCATACCGCAGCTTTAGCCAGTTAGCATACCGCAGCTTTAGCCAGTTAGCATACCGCAGCTTTAGCCAGTTAGCATACCGCAGCTTTAGCCAGTTAGCATACCGCAGCTTTAGCCAGTTAGCATACCGCAGCTTTAGCCAGTTAGCATACCGCAGCTTTAGCCAGTTAGCATACCGCAGCTTTAGCCAGTTAGCATTTAATGTGTGTAAGTCAACAGCACAGGGAATCCAGGGTGTCTAGAATACTGGCCAAGGATCAAGTCTGATTGGAAAATTATAAACAAAGCGGTCAAATTAAACGCATAACAAGATGGACAGGCTCCTCCAACAAGCTAGTGTTGCCTATGGAGAGACTGCGTTCTTGGATGATAAAGTGATCGTAGTTTGTTTTGTCCCAAGTTCCTCCTGTGTCAAACCATTCCAAGATGGCGGCTGAGCCGTTCTGCAGAGCCTGTTGTGTCCCTGAAGTGTATATTAACCGCTATAGGCTGAGAGTAGTCAAAGCGTTCAACACAACCACAGCGATGGTGAGAAGGAACTGTGACTCAGACTACAACTTTCTACCATCACCTCAACCAAATACTAAAGATGGTCACCTGTGAGTCACAGCAAAGACCACGCTAGAGGGAAAAGGCAGGGAACTTGTTGTTCTGCCAAATATTTTTTTTAAAGATACAAATTCACTGAAAAGGATTGGCATAAATGGAAAAATAGACCCGTTTCATTTGAAGACAAACATGTTGACAGCTGCACCACACAGGTTTCTAAATAAAATGGGAAGCGATGTGCCGATTCCACGGTTTATGAACTGATACATAAAACCACTTCATTCAGGTTTCTAAATGTAACTTATAAAAGAATTCCTGCCACCAACAGAATGAGATCTAGACACACAGCTCTATATCTCCCTCAGCAAAATCTACAATCACTAGCTCATTTGTACTGGTATAGCCCCCAGGTAGCTTGTTTCCACTCACAGGTTCAGAAATTATATTTTCAAAAAACATTCACTTAAAATTAACCTTACAAATAGCAGTTTTTGGAAAGCCATAGTCAATAATATAATTACTTGTAGAAAGGTAACAAAAATATAACATTACAGCACAATTGAAAAATATGACACATGGAAAAAACAAGGGTCTATGGTGATAGGTGGGATGGGCTGTGGGAGGTTCAGTAATATAAAGGATGATTGTTGTATATAAAACATGACTGTATATGTGTAGCAGAAAAGCTGTAAAACCAAAAAAAAGATGTTCTCCAAAGAGGGGGGGTAGATGGGTAAAAAAACACATTACCACCCTAGTCTGCTGCGTCTACAGCGCCACTTAATTTATTTAACCAGGTAGGCCAGTTGAGAACAAGTTCTCATTTAAAACTGCGACCTGGCCAAGATAAAGCAAAGCAGTGTGACAGTTACACATGGAATAAACAAACGTACAGTCAATAACAATAGAAAAGTCTATATACACAGTGTGTGCAAATGAGGTAAGGCAATAAATAGGCCATAGTAGCGAAATAATTACAATTTAGTAATTAAACAATGGAGTGATAGATGTGCAAGTAGAAGCTTGTGCAAGCTGTGGTGCCCCTCCCTGGCAGCCCTGAGAGGACATAAGTGCTGTAAGGACTGTCTAGATGCGCTGGGCTGACTAGCCTAGGATACCCTGAGAGGCAGGTTCTTAACCCGTGTTCTACCTGCCTTGCTGTGTGCTGGAAGCCAGAGGTCAGTATTTGCGCTGGGCTTGCAAGCCCAGGATGCCCCACTGTTGATTTGCTGGTACTGCGAAGCGACTGGGCACATTGACCAGATCTACAAACCCGGGTCAGTCAGCACACCATGGCTGTTGAATGTGCTGGGACTAAGGCACCAATGCTCAGACACACTTGGTTTCTAACGCCACTAGATCTGTTGTGCAACTGAACATTTTTAGGGCCTTTAAGGTTAAAAGACCAACTCTGCATATTTAAATTGGTTCTAGTGAATTATTGAATTCAGTTGTTTAAAATGGGTATTTCTGATATTTCTGAGATTTTAGGAAGCAACAAATCAAGGGGTTTCATTTTTTCCTTCTGCTCTTGGTGTTAGGAAACATTCCCCTGAACCCAATGGCTGTGGATGAACTTCTGACTCCAAATGTAACATGGATCAGGGTTGGGACTGAGACATTAACATGAGTCTGATGCGTAAATTGTACATGACAAAAGACTGGGTTCATACCGTCTTAGTTCTGTCCGCAATAAGACAAAAAAAATATTTTCTAAATCAGTCTATAGGCTTGGCTGGTTGATGTTTATCAATGTGACCAAGTGAGTAAGAGAGGTATAGTCATTTATATTAAACAAAGATGTTTTTTTTTTCTGTAAGCTTTCTTTAACTAGGCAAGTCAGTTAACAAATTTGTATTTACAATGACGGCCAAATCCGTATGACACTGGGCCAATTGTGCACCGCCCCTATGGGACTGACAGCGGTGCCTGCTAAATTCAGGGCTTCAATGTTAAGGCAGCAAAACTTGTAGTTCGATGGCTAACATCTAAAAAACTGAGCAGTAGAAAGGGCCTATCAACACATACTGAGCAACTCACGTTATAGACAGACTAAACGGCAGACCAATCCAAACTCGTCTCCCAGCATGTCCAGCCAACACATTATGTCAGCTAATCATGGCTAGCTGTAAGATTTCTGTCTAGGCTCGTAATGTTATTCATATTTAAAATGGAATACTAGTTAGTTAAAAGCACATCAAAGTTCCCATTCCAGAAGGCATTTCTGCCAAAGAAACAGTAAGATAAATTGTTTACAAGTGTAACCGATGTGAAATGGCTAGCTAGTTAGCGGTGGTGCGCACAATAGCATTTCAATCGGTGACCTCACTCGCTCTGAGACCTTGTAGTTGTTCCCCTTGCTCTGCAAGGCCGCGGCTTTTGTGGAGCGATGGGTAACGATGCTTTGAGGGAGGCTTTTGATGTGTGCAGAGGGTCCCTGGGTCGAGCCCAGGTAGGGGCGAGGAGGGA
This sequence comes from Salmo trutta, assembly GCF_901001165.1. NCBI lineage: Eukaryota > Metazoa > Chordata > Actinopteri > Salmoniformes > Salmonidae > Salmo > Salmo trutta. The sequence goes on from NC_042958.1 coordinate 194,647, forward strand.
CGGAAGCTAACTGTTAAAACGTTCAAATGCCTCTCCTGTGAAGTAGTGATGTGTGACATACAGTCGAAGTCAGCAGTTTACATCAAGAAAACTCGTTATTCAACCACTCCTCAAATTTCTTGTTAACAAACTATAGTTTTGGCAAGTCGGTTAAGACATCTACTTTTTGCGTGACAAGTAAATTTTCCAACAATTGTTTACGGACAGATTATTTGACTTCTAATTCACTGTATCACAATTCCAGTGGGTCAGAAGTTTACATACACTAAGTTGACTCTGCCTTTAAACAGCGTGGAAAATTCCAGAAAATGGTGTCATGGCTTTAGAAGCTTCTGATAGGCTAATTGACATAATTTGAGTCAATTGGAGGTGTACCTGTGGATGCATTTCAAGGCCTACCTTCAAATGCAGTGCCTCTTTGCTTGACATCATGGGAAAATGAAAAGCAATCAGCCAAGAAAAATAAATTGTAGACCTCCACAATTCTGGTTCAACCTTGAGAGCAATTTCCACACGCCTGAAGGCACCACGTTCATCTGTACAAACAATCGTACGCAAGTATAAACACCATGGGACCACGCAGCCGTCATACCGCTCAGGAAGGAGAAGAGTTCTGTCTCCTAGAGAAGAACGTACTTTGGTGCGAAAAGTGCAAATCAATCCCAGAACAACAGCAAAGGAACTTGTGAAGATGCTGGAGGAAACAGGTACAAAAGTATCTATATCCACAGTGAAACGAGTCCTATATCGATATAACCTGAAAGGCCGCTCACCAAGGAAGAAGCCACTGCTCCAAAACGGCCATAAAAAAGCCAGACTACGGTTTGCAACTGCACATGGGGACAAAGATCGTACTTTTTGGAGAAATGTCCTCTGGTCGTCTGATGAAACAAAAATAGAACTGTTTGGCCATAATGACCATTGTTATGTTTGGAGGAAAAAGGGGGAGGCTTGCAAGCCAAAGAACACCATCCCAACCGTGAAGCACGGGGGTGGCAGCATCATGTTGTGGGGGTGCTTTGCTGCAGGAGGGTCTGGTGCACTTCACAAAATAGATGGCATTATGATGGAAAATTATGTGGATATATTGAAACAAATTCTCAAGACATCAGTCAGAAAGTTAAAGCTTGGTCGCAAATGGGTCTTCCAAATGGACAATGACCCCAAGCATACTTTCAAAGTTGTGGCAAAATGTCTTATGGACAACAAAGTCAAGCCCCGACCTCAATCCTATAGAAAAGTTGTGGGCAGAACTGAAAAAGTGTGTGTGAGCAAGGAGGCCTACAAACCTGACTCAGTTACACCAGCTCTGTCAGGAGGAATGGGCCACAATTCACCACTTATTGTGGGAAGCTTGTGGAAGGCTACCTGAAACATTTGACCCTAGTTCAACAATTTAAAGGCAATGCTACCAAATACTAATTGAGTGTATGTAAACTTCTGACCCACTGGGAATGTGATGAAAGAAATAAAAGCTTAAATAAATCGTTCTCTCTCCTATTATTCTGACATTTCACATTGTTAAAATAAAGTGGTGATCTTAACTAACCTAAGACAGGGAATTTTGACTAGGATTAAATGTCAGGATTTGTGAAAAACTGAGTTTAAATGTGTTTGGCTAAGGTGTATGTAAACTTCTGACTTCAACTGTACGCCTGGTTTCCTGTAACATGTCACCTTTATCATGGTGCTTTAAGATGCATCTGGAAAACTGTCGTGTGTATTTGCATTTATTGTTTTATGTATGCTCTGCTATTCCCCTGTTTCTAACCTCAATGGGTCTTACCTGGTTAAATAACTACATTCTCGTGTGATACCAGCCCAGACCGAAAGTCACTAGATTCCTTCCAACAGTCCCCTCACTGCAGGGCCCACAGGACGCCATTGACACGCCCACAGGACGCCATTGACACGCCATTGACACGCCCACAGGACGCCATTGACACAGTGGGACCATTAAGCAAACTAATTGGTGTCTGAAACTAATATGGCTAAAATATTCCTTCCAGAGAGCTGCTTCACTGATTCATTGTTCTGATGAGGTTGGATAGCTGCTAGCCAGACTAACAGCAATATGTTAATGTTTAAAGGGGTTGTCAATGTATTATTGCAGATTGCTTACATCAAGTAGTGTGTTTGCTATATAAATTCAAACTATGTTAAAATATCCAGCTTTAGTCTTCCTATTGTGGACGAGGAGACAGTACCAACAGGCAAGATACACATGAATAAATGACTACATTGTACTCCCTAATGATTGATCAGTACAAACCAGAACACCTTTCAATTCTGCCCTCAAAAACATTTCCATTTAGCTCCATTCCAACAGTGACTTATAAAAAGGCAATAAATGAGTCTGCCATGAAAGTTTATTGTTCAGTCTAAACCGGTTGTGCTAACTTCACTAATTCTCCATGTCTCAGCCTCCAGTATTTATGCTGCAGTAGTTTGTGTGTCGGGGGGGGGGGGGGGGGGGGGGGGGGGGGTTAGGGTCAGTGTTATATCTGTAGTATTTCTCTTGTCTTTTCCGGTGACCTGTGTGAATTTAAGTATGCTCTCTAATTCTCTTTCTCTCTCTCGGAGGACCTGAGCCCTAGGACCATGCCCCAGGACTACCTGACATGATGATGATGACTCCTTGCTGTCCCCAGTCCACCTGGCCGTGCTGCTGCTGCTCCAGTTTCAACTGTTCTGCCTGCAGCTATGGAACCCTGACCTGTTCACTGGACGTGCTACCTGTCCCAGACCTGCTGTCCCAGACCTGCTGGAACCCTGACCTGCTCACCGGATGTGCTACCTGTCCCAGACCTGCTGTTTTCAACTCTCTAGAGACAGCAGGAGCGGTAGAGATACTCTCAAAGACCGGCTATGAAAAGTCAGCTGACATTTTCTCCTGAGGTGCTGACTTGTTGCACCCTCGACAACTACTGTGATTATTATTATTTGACCATGTTGGTCATTTATGAAAATTTGAACATCTTGGCCATGTTCTGTTATAATCTCCACCCGGCACAGCCAGAAGAGGACTGGCCACCCCTCACAGCCTGGTTCCTCTCTAGGTTTCTTCCTAGGGAGTTTCCTAGCCACCGTGCTTCTACACCTGCATTGCTTGCTGTTTGGGATTTTAGGCTGGGTTTCTGTACAGCACTTTGAGATATCAGCTGATGTAAGAAGGGCTTTATAAATAAATTGGATTTGATTCTGAATGCTAGCGGCCGACCTACAGAAGAACAGAGGCGGCCATTTAAGATGGCCTTATTTCTATACCAGCATATTGCATTCACCCAGTTCAAAGTAACAGCGATAGGTTTATGCTACTCAAATATTCCCTATACCCATCATGGAGGTTGCTACAACCTAGCCAACAAACGAAAGTTTACAATATAGGTCGAGAGACTTAAGGCGACACATGGACAGACAGTGACATTCGATAGTGCCTTGCACACTGTTGCCTGCATCTAGCTGATATAGGATGTAATGTTTATCCCCATTTTGTTCCGTTTAAGAAACGTTTCACAACAGATTGGGCGGAAGGAAGACACTCCGGATCACACGTAAACAGTTGACTTTCAAAGCAGCCACGTTGTATTCCTTCTCGGATCTATGCGCTCTCCTCTCACCTCTTCCCTTCTGGACTTCAATGACCACACCAGCTGTATGCGATCAGGTGAAAAAAAACACTTTCCAAGCCAATCCATATCATAACTGCTACACAGCCTACATCGTTGTCACCATATTAGCAAAAGTAAATTCCTAGTCAACATAGCTAATAGAACTAATGCGTTAGTAAACCCGCTACAATCATGTAGTAATGTTATAGTGTACAGTCAGTAAGCAGTTTAGCACTTACACCGGCGGGCCCAAGTGGCAATAAATTAGTAAAGTTTGTGTTGTATAGTCAAAGACAGTTAGCTAACATAGCACCCCTCTGTTTGGGAAGGGTGTTTCAGTAGGCTAAACTAGCTAGCTGCATTTCCTAGATAAGTGAACCTGAAAAATTCACTTCATTTTAGAATAAAGAGTGTTCAAAACTGTTAGACTATTGTCCAAGTCAACTACTCACCACAATTTACACACTGTAGTGCTAGCTAGCTGTAGCTTATGCTTTGGGTACTAGATCATTTTTGATCCATCTGTTTCTGCTGCAAGAGCTATTCCTCCAACCTATCATAATTACTGTGTAAGTCTATGGAAGGGGGTGAGAACCATGAGCCTCCTAGATTTTGTATTGAAGTCAATGTACCCAGAGGAGGATGGAAGCTAGCTGTCCTCCTGCTACACCATGGTGCTACCCTACAGAGTGCTATTGAGGCTACTGTAGACCTTTGCAAAATAGTGTTTTCATAAATTTTTTGGTGACATGATTATATTCAGTATAGTTTCAATTTTTATGAAATTCACTGAGGCCAGCCACCACCAAACAGCTGGAGGCCAGCCACCACCAAGAAAAAAATACCAGGTATTTGGAATGCTGCACATACTGCATCTACATTGTTGGAAAAGTAGCACATTTTATACCAGCAGACCATGGAAACACTACTCCAAGACCTACCAACAGACCATGGAAACACTACTCCAAGTCCTACCAGCAGACCATGGAAACACTACTCCAAGTCCTACCAGCAGACCATGGAAACACTACTCCAAGTCCTACCAGCAGACCATGGAAACACTACTCCAAGACCTACCAGCAGACCATGGAAACGCTACGCCAATAGACCTACATTTGTACATAAGCGCCAACGGTTAGCTCTATGTAATGAGTACAATAGGTAGCATTAAAATACATAAATCATGGGATGGAAAATGGACATAACATTGAAAACTGACACGTACCATCGAAGCTGCCGTGTTCTGTGCAGTACTGGAGCAGTTTCCCGTAAGTCTCGTTGGAGGGTCGGAACACGAACACGCCAGAGTTAAAACAGTCTGGCCAGCCGGGGTCCGGGGCCGCAGACAGCTCCTCTCTGTCAAACAACTCATCTATGTTCTGTACCACCTGAAACAAGCACATACAGGTCAACTCTACCGTACCAGGGGGAGTGTGTACAAATGGAAACCAGTGTTTCCTGTGTCTCACCAGTGTGTCTGCATCCATAAACACACATTTAGAGTAGTGTGTAAGGGTCCAGCAGTGTAGCTTGGTGAAGGTCACTCCCAGGTCAGGTCTCTTCATCAGGGCCAGGTGAGCTGCGTCTCCGCTGTCCAACACATCCACCAACAGTACCTCGTCAAAGATCTTGTGAAGCACTCCCCTGGTGGTGGGAGGAGGCAGAGGAGAGGAGAGGAGAGGAGAGGAGAGGAGAGGAGAGGAGAGGAGGAGGAGAGGAGAGGAGAGGAGAGGAGAGGAGAGGAGAGGAGAGGAGAGGAGAGGAGAGGAGAGGAGAGGAGAGGAGAGGAGAGGAGAGGAGAGGAGAGGAGAGGAGAGGAGAGGAGAGGAGAGGAGAGGAGAGAGGAGAGGAGAGGAGAGGAGAGGAGAGGAGAGGAGAGGAGAGGAGAGGAGAGGAGAGGAGAGGAGAGGAGAGGAGAGGAGAGGAGAGGAGAGGAGAGGAGAGGAGAGGAGAGGAGAGGAGAGGAGAGGAGAGGAGAGGAGAGGAGAGGAGAGGAGAGGAGAGGAGAGGAGAGGAGAGGAGAGGGAGGCGGCAGAGGGGGAGGCGGCAGAGGGGGAGGCGGCAGAGGGGGGGAGGCGGCAGAGGGGGAGGCGGCAGAGGGGGAGGCGGCAGAGGGGGAGGCGGCAGAGGGGAGGAGGCAGAGGGGGAGGCGGCAGAGGGGGAGGCGGCAGAGGGGGAGGCGGCAGAGGGGGAGGCGGCAGAGGGGGAGGCGGCAGAGGGGGAGGCGGCAGAGGGGGAGGCGGCAGAGGGGGAGGCGGCAGAGGGGGAGGCGGCAGAGGGGGAGGCGGCAGAGGGGGAGGCGGCAGAGGGGGAGGCGGCAGAGGGGGAGGCGGCAGAGGGGGAGGAGGCAGAGGGGGAGGAGGCAGAGGGGGAGGAGGCAGAGGGGGAGGAGGCAGAGGGGGAGGAGGCAGAGGGGGAGGAGGCAGAGGGGGAGGAGGCAGAGGGGGAGGAGGCAGAGGGGGAGGAGGCAGAGGGGGAGGAGGCAGAGGGGGAGGAGGCAGAGGGGGAGGAGGCAGAGGGGGAGGAGGCAGAGGAGGAGGAGGAGGAGGCAGAGGAGAGGAGGGGGAGGCGGAGGAAGCATAACATACCATGAATATGGTGTACAGTGGAAAGCATTCTGAATAAGTGCAGTAGCGATGAGTCGGGGCCGGGGAACACCTCTAGGGCAGGGCGGGGCCGGGGAACACCTCTAGGGCAGGGCGGGGCCGGGGAACACCTCTAGGGCAGGGCGGGGTCCAGGGTTTACCGTGCCAGACTTGTAGGGCAGGGTTATTCACCTCCTACCCTAAGAGATCCACAGCCTGCTAGTTATGTTCCATCTGACAATGAATTACAGCCACCTGGTGTCCCAGGTCTAAATCAATCCTTGATTAGAGGGAATCAATTAAATAAATGCAGTGTATCTGGCTTGGAGGTCCAGATTTCAGTTTGAAGGCCGTAGGGGAAGTGAGAACGTTCTAGGTGTGGGAGACGGGGTATGTTTAGGCCCCGGAACATTACCTCTAAACAGGTCTAGGATCAACTCTTCCAACTCCAACGTTATAGGATTAACACTGGCATCGGAATAGATAGGATCAAGTCTTCAACTCCAATGTTAAATGTAATAGGTTGAGAGCATAATAATGCAACGCATCTTCTCTAGGACGTTAAGGGAACCAGCTAGAGTCGTTTGATGCACAGGTGAGGTCATTTTGAGTATTGAATAGCTCAGTGTTTATGTCGAGACATACTGTTTATTGTAGTGGCTGCAGCTCAATCCCTCTTCCCGCCGATATAAAGTTTGAACCTATTCCATAACATGGGGTTTGTGAAAGTGGCCGTTTTCTACACAAGAAAAATCACCTGTAAAACCCAAACTGTGTGAGGTATAAACTAATGTCACCAATATGGAGACTCTCACCAACACAAGAGTACCAGCTGGTTTGATCTACGACATCCACAAGTTCACCGCAGTCGTGGACGTCCTCGTTTCCATGAGGTCTTCTCACAAAACCACCTGTCCAGACCCGAACCGTTAGAGCTACAATATGGAAAAGGGAGACTAGCGAACACCAAGGTGCCAGTTGTTCTGCTCTACGATGCACACGCTTCATGGGAGTCATCCCATGTACCGGGTTGTAAAAATTGCAAAAAGTGCATGGGGTGAAATGTGCCAAAAATAACACGAGTCTAAATGTATTTTCTTACATTTTCAGATATAGGAGAGACTTCAAAAGCTTGTTCCTTATGATTTTTTTTTCTTTTTTTACTTAGTTGACATTTATGAATGTGTCATTCAAAGCATTTCTGTGGGCTATAGCAGTAAAGGCCAAACTCAATGTTTAATAAAATAGAGAGAGATCTATATATACCTATAGGGGGTCCAAAAATTCAAAATAACAAGAGCTAAATTAGATTTTATGGCCATCTAAAACTCAATGTTAGCTTAGTAGATATTGCGATCTATGGGCTTAGACCTATAAGGGTTATTAAGGGAAATTTAACTGAGAAGTGACAGGTTTTTACATACATGGTCAGAGAGTTCAACTCATATCTTCTGCTGGCATTTTCTAAACAATGCATATTATTGTATATTACATTTTGGTTTCAAAACTCTTAAGTCTGACAAAAATATGCTTAGAACCGTTACAAATTGTCAAATGTTGGGAATAAGATTTGACAAAATATATCACCAATTACTGCTCCAAAAAAATATAAATAATATATTTTTTTTTAATGGTAGGGCAAAATAAAGTAAGCCATTCTGGACTTTATCTGCAATTTTCTACCATTTTGTGCCACTCAAGCCTTTTCCCCTAACCAGCCATGCCATTCTCTAGCCTATTGCTGCAGTTACCTGCCAAAATAAAGGAAACAAACAGTGTCTTAACAGGGCATTGGGCCGCCACGAGCCGCCAGAACAGTTTCAATGCACCTTGGTATAGATTCTACAAGTGTCTGGAACTTCCTGTGTGGAAGCACCTGCGATATACTTTCTATCCTTCATTTACTTGTGTTTTCTTATTTTAGGCAGTTACCTGTAGAATGGACGGAGAGGTATCTCACCGAATATTACATTGCCATTCCTTTATCCGCAACGTCATTTGCACAACATCTAAGAAACTGCATAAGTACATTGAACGCTTTTCCATTTCTAGAAAGACGTATTTGGGTGTTTTTGGACATTTTGTTCATGTCGTTCCCTGTCCCCCCAAATCAGAGTCCCATACTACACATCGAGGACAATGAAATAAATCACTGGTTGGGGTCAATTCTTCAACAACAAGTGAAACCATTTAGATTTGGTTGTAAAACATTGTTAAAAAAAAAAAAAAGGTTCTTACTTGCAGGGATCAGAGACGTGGGGTCCAATCATCACCACCAGCTTCCTGGTTGTCTCGTGGTTCCTCAGGGACTTGCCCAGGACCATAGCTCCTCTGGCATAGTTGTCATTGGTGGCCAACGTCACGAAAGCCTGGTCTGGATGGGGGGGGCATAACTTGTTAATACAAACTTAGCAATAACATTTTTCATTAGGTTCAAATGGTGTGAATCCAGAGGTAAATTTACTTCATTGCTATAACCTACTCTTAAAACCTTCCCCCAAAAAATACTTTAAATTAAAATACAAACAGGGAGTCACATTGAGATTAAACATCTATTTTACAAGAGAGCCCTGTACACATTACAATAAAAACAGATTAATACATACACGTATAAAAGAATATCATTCAGCACAATCATTTTTTTTATATATAAAAGCAATCCAATTCAACTACATCTAGGTCCTCAATCAGTAATCAGTAATGTAAACTGTCTGAGTGACACCAGCCCATCTAACTGCCTTGAACTCTGCAGATTGGTCCACAAATTAGGGGCAAAAAAACTACATGCAGATTTTCCCAAACCTGTGGAGACTGGAGGCATCTAGTGTTATCCATTCCTGTGAAAGGGTTTGGTAACTTATCATTCTTATCCTAGTTAATGTTACAGAGGGAGTTTGTCAGATTGCTTTGTAAATAAATAGAGAATGCAGCTCTTAAAAACAGAGGTCCATCTGACATGTTTATACAGATTACAACGAGTCCTAAAACTGTCCCGTGATAAAACGTACTGCAGAATGGTAGACGGCATCCAAGGGTTTTAAAACGGAGGTTGTACCGCACGCATGTAAACAATATCACCAAAATCCGATACAGGAAGAAGCGTTTGAATAATCTCCCTCTTATTTTTAATACTAAGGCATGATTTATTTCTATTTTAAATGAAGTCTTGATCTTAGCTTAGTCAGATTTTCTATATGCGTTACAAAGGACAATTTGTCATCAATCCAGACACCCAGGTACTTCTGAGAAACAAGCTCCGTTTGGGATCATTTATAGTGCAGATATTCATTCTCTCTGAGCCTCTTTACTGGGTCGCCACCATGCTTGATGCTAGGTACAAGGACCGCTACTGCGATGCAGACAAGAAACAGGGTTTACGTGAAATGTTACAGACACAGCTGGACAAGATGGAAACGGACACAGTGACAGTGCGCACCGAAGACGACCCACAACAGAAGAGGCCATGGACAGACCGAGCTGAAACTTCCCTGCTTGACATGCATGATGAAATCCTGGTTGAGACTGAAACGACTGAACAAATTAACGAAACAGCAAATAAGTGAACGAAATAGGTTGATTATTACTGGTAATGGGGACATGGGTAAATGCCAACAAAATACTTTTTTTGGTGAGTGTTTCAACTATTTAACTGTATTAGAATGCTTAAAAGGCTGCTAAAAATTTTAATACCGGTATCGTTTTTTTTGGCAAGGAAAATAGCGGATATCGGTCCAAACTCATAACATTGCATCAAACTAACAAATCAAATTGTATTTGTCACATGCACCGAATACAACAGCTGCTAAATTGTAATTCTTTGCTACTATGGCCTATTTATTGCCTTACCTCCTCACGCCATTTGCACACACTGTATATAGACTCTTCTACTGTGTCATTGACCTGTTTGTGTTATTGGCTTGTTTATTGTTTCCTCCATGTGTAACTCTGTGTTGTTGTTTGTGTCGCAATGCTTTGCTTTATCTTGGCCAGGTCACAGTTGTAAATGAGAACTTGTTCTCAACTAGCCTACCTGGTTAAATAAATAAAAATTAAATCGTGAAATGCTTACGAGCCCTTAATCAACGCAGCTGAAGAAATATAGTGAAGAAAGTAGACTAAATTAAAGTAAAAAATTGTGAGGGAGTGATGTCCAATGGTCTGTGGCAGTTTTAACAATGACACCAATGTCTGAATGCCAGACAGAATGGCCCAGGGCTTGGTGATGTCTACTTTGGCATACTGTGCCATATAGGAAAATCTATAAAACTGCCCATAGACTCACATCTCAACAATGGAATGATTGTAAGCTAACAACGGCCAAATAGATTTATGTTATTATAATGCCAAATGTAAAAACTGCCAGTTAATATTAGCAGGCCTGGCTGGTCAGTTAAACAATCCCCTGGTATAGTAAACACTGTTTGGTCTTGGGGGCCAACTGGATAACAGCCTGGTAAAATTAACCACTGGATACAAAACATGGATTGTGTTGAGATGCCAAACCAGGTACAGCTGAGGTGTAATTATGTATTTCCAACTGTACCTCCCAACACAAAGTCTCCCACCCCTTATTGCCATTGGTCCCAAGAAAACAGCTGATGTTATAATATAGGCAAGAAATACCAAATAAAACTGTCCCCAGAAGGCTGTTCTATTGGACGTAAGCTACTCTCCTGGTAAAATGCACTTTATATGACAAGCACAGAAAGACAAGCTGTTGGCCTTCAGGCCTCAACCTACTGACTATATGAAGACCTAAACTTTAGGTCCTAAAGAGTGGACCATGGGAGGGGGACCATGGGAGGGAGACCATGGGAGGTGCAAGGAATGTACCCACCCCAGGCTGCCACAGGGCGCCTGGGGTGCTGTACCTTGGTTAAGGGCACAACGGCAGGCAGTGGAATCTATGATTTGATACCAGAAACCCTCAAAATGAAGGCCAGAATTGACGCGTTGCACCAACTATGCCTAAAACTTGTGGATTTCGATGAAAAAAAACTTATTTTGGTTGCTTTAACGGTGGGTTCGTTTTTTTCTCACGAGTTCCCAGTTGTAGTAAACTCAAAACGCAGGTTGAGAGAGGCTCTGAGTAAGAAACTGATTCATTTGCAGCCTGAATGGAGGATGTTATGTATGAACCGGTCCACGGGCTACACCGGTATTAACGGCTGGGTACATTACTCCCCGGCGGCCACCGGTATTAACGGCTGGGTGCATTACACCCCGGCGGCCACCGGTATTAACGGCTGGGTGCATTACACCCCGGCGGCCACCGGTATTAACGGCTGGGTGCATTACACCCCGGCGGCCACCGGTATTAACGGCTGGGTGCATTACACCCCGGCGGCCACCGGTATTAACGGCTGGGTGCATTACACCCCGGCGGCCACCGGTATTAACGGCTGGGTGCATTACACCCCGGCGGCCACCGGTATTAACGGCTGGGTGCATTACACCCCGGCGGCCACCGGTATTAACGGCTGGGTACATTCCTCCGCGGCGACCACCGGTATTAACGGCTGGCCCCGGCGACCACCGGTATTAACGGCGGGGTACATTGCTCCCCGGCGACCACCGGTATTAACGGCTGGGTACATTCCACGGTATAGCGGCCACTACCGGCTGTTCAGGCTACGTGTGAATATGGGGTTACAACTAGGGCGAGACCGGGCAACAGCAAAACTCATTGACCCAAACATTAACCTACTCCGTTATCCACACAGCCGTAAAACGTATCGATACGTTTTGTATTAAGAAAGTCCATGTTACAAAACACGCGGTGATGGAAAAGCAGAAAAGGGACTTTAAATATTAAACTCAGACAGTTTCCACATGCGCGTTGATGTATCACGGACCGACAAACCAAAACGGCAACAAACCAAGCTGTACATTTCTCAACGTGCCTACCATCCCATCATTTACATACGACGGACATTGCTGCAACTCCACAGTAACTCTTTTTTAACCTCTGACAGTGGGAACAATCATGACAAGTTAGTTAGTTTCCACCGTGGCTGCCAGAGCCAAACTTCCGTCGCATCATCCAAGGATTAGATTGTAACAAACCGTCACGTACCTTTTGACATTATTGCTGGTAGAAGTTGCAGATGATCTCGTAGATTAGACACAGCAACTTCGTTAGGAAAGGACAAGCCTACTACATGGAGGTGAATTTATAGACGCATGTAGACCGTGGGTCACGTGACAGGGTCTAGGCACACACCCACTTCTGCGCTATCTGTGACAGGGATCTGCAACTGGCGGCCCGCGGATCAAAATCTGGTCCGCAGGTGATTTTATTTCGCTCCAGAGGTTGCTGAGCAAAAGAAAAACAATTGTTTTATGTATTATTATTTTATTGTTGGACACAAAAGAGTGTAAAAAACACCAGCAAATCAGCTCCAAGTGTTTAACATTTTGGAAATCTGTTCCAAAGTATTCCCATTCATAATAGAGAGATATATGTGACCGTATACAAACATAAACAAGGTTTGATATGATTATGTTTTAGTCAAATATAATATCTGTTTGGGCTTCTTGAGGTCAATTTGCAGTCTACAAATTATTTGTAATTATGTTCCGGTCCCCTGACCATCCGCTCAAGAAAAAAATCTGCCGCAACTGAATCTAGTTAATGATCCCTGATCTATGGAGAAGGACCTCGTCGGAGAAGCCCCTCTTCGAGGTCCACTATCCCTTTTCATTTGCGGAGGCTTTCCAGACAGACGATGACCAGTGCGGGGTTTGTATTTAAATACTGAAAAAATATATAAACGCAACATGTAAAGTGTTGGTCCCATGTTTCATGAGCTGAAATAAAAGATCCCAGAAATGTTCCATACGCACAAAAAGCTTATTTCTCTCACATTCTGTGCAGAAATTTGTTTACATCCCTGTTAGTGAGCATTTTCTTCTTTGTCAAGATAATCCATCCACCTGACAGGTGTGGAATATCAAGAAGCTGATTAAACAGCATGATCATTACACAGGTTCACCTTGTGCTGGGGACAATAAAAGACCACTCTAAAATGTGCAGTTTTGTCAGACAATACCACAGATGTCTCAAGTTTTGAGGGAGCATGTAATTGGCATGCTGACTTCAGGAATATTGAATGTTAATTTCTCTACCATAAGCCGCCTCCAACATAATTTTAGAGAATTCTTCACCTGCGTGAAGAATTCTTCACCAGCTGTCCAGGTGGCTGACACCAGCCAGGTTTTTCTTAAAAAAAAATTACAATGTAGAATAATAGTGAAGATATCAAAACTATGAAATAACACATATGGAATCATGTAGTAACCAAAATAGCCAAAAGAGTGTTGTAACGCCCTGGCCATAGAGAGGTGTTTTTGTTCTTTATTTTGGTTAGGCCAGGGTGTTACATTGGGTGGGCGTTCTATGTTCCTTTTTCTATGTTTTTGTATTTCTTTGTTTTGGGCCGTGTGTGTGTGTGTGTGGCTCCCAATCAGGCACAGCTGAAGCTCGTTGTTGCTGATTGGGAGTCACACATAAGGAGCATGTTTTGCCTTTGGGTTTTGTGGGTAATTGTTTCTATTGAGTGTTTTGCACCTGACAGGACTGGTTGGCTGTCAGTTTTGTCTTGTTTTTGTATAGTGTTCACGGTGTTCAATTAAAATCATGATGAACACTAACTCCGCTGCACCTTGGTCTACTCTCTTCAGACAGCCGTTACAAGTGTTGAACAAATCAAAATATATTTTATATTTGAGATTCTTCAAAGTAGCCACCCTTTGCCTTGATGACAGCTTTGCACACACTTGGCATTCTCTCAACCAGCTTCATGAGGTAGTCACCTGGAATGCATTTCAATTAACAGGTGTGCCTTGTAAAAGTGAATTTGAGCCAATCAGTTGTGTAGCCCTATTTGGTAAAAAACCAAGTCCATATTATGGCAATAACAGCAAGTAAGCAAAGAGAAATGACAATCCATCATTACTTTAAGACATGAAGGTTAGTCAATCCAGAAAATCTTAAGAACTTTTACAGTTTCTTCAAGTGCAGCGGCAAAAACCATCAAGCGCTATGATGAAACTGGCTCTCATGAGAACCGCCACAGGAAAGGAAGACCCAGAGTTATCTCTGCTGCAGAGGATAAGTTCATTAGAGTTGTCTGCACCTCAGATTGCAACCCAAATAAATGTTTCACAGAGTTTATTAAGTAACAGACACATCTCAACATCAACTATTCAGAGGTGACTGCATGAATCAGGCCTTCATTGTCAAATTGCTGCAAAGAAACCACTATTAAAGGACCAATGAGAAGAAGAGACTTTCTTGGGCCAAGAAACACGAGCAATGGCCATTAGACCGGTGGAAATCTCTCCTTTGGTCTGATGAGTCCAAATTGGAAATTTTTGGTTCCAACCGCTGTGTCTTTGTGAAACGCAGAATAGGTGAATGGATGATCTCTGCTTCGGTGGGTCCAACCTTGAAGCATGAAGGAGAAGGTGTGATGATGTGGTGATCTTTGCTGGTGACACTGATTTATTTAGAATTCAAGGCTCTGGCTACCATGCTTAGTAGGCTACCATGCTTAGTAGGACTATAATTTGTTTTCAACAGGACAATGACCCAACACACTTCCAGGCTGTTTAAGAGCTATTTTACCACGAAGGAGAGTGATGGAGTGCAGCATCAGGTGACCTGGCCTCCACAATCACCCAACCCAATTGAGACGGTTTGGGATGACCGCAGAGTGAAGAAAAAGCAGCCAATAAGTGCTCAGTATATGTGAAAACTCCTTAAAGACTGTTGGAAAAACATTCCAGGTGAAGCTGGTTGAGAGAATGCCAAGAGTGTGCAAAGCTATCATCAAGGGAAAGGGTGGCTACTTTGAAGAATATAAAATATATTTTGATTTCTTTAACACGTTTTTGGTTACTACATGATTCCATATGTATTATTTCATAGTTTTGATGTCTTCACTATTATTCTAAGTTGTAGAAAAGAGTAAAAAATAAAGAAAACCCTGGAATGAGTAGGTGTGCCCAAACTTTTGACTGGTACTGTAGATTAGGGCCTAATGCATGTATTTCAATTGATTGATTTCCTTTTATGAACTGTAACTCAATATAATTAATTGAAATTGTTGCATGTTGCATTTATATATTTTTTCAGTAGAGTATGTTGTGTATGGGCATATTCAGTACAAAAAAACGTTTTGGACCATTGCAGAAAGAAATGCCATGAACATAACACATTTCTATCCAGTGGTGTAGTGGTGCTGTATACACAGGTATACCACCCACTTATTTTGTAGTGCATGGGTTAGCATGCACTAGCATGGGATGCTAATATGACTAAGGATTATCATCAACTAGCATGGGATGCTAATATGACTAAGGATTATCATCAGCTAGCATGGGATGCTAATATGACTAGGATGATCAACAGCTAGCATGGGTTGCTAATATGACTAGGATTATCATCAACTAGCATAGGTTGCTAATATGACTAGGATTATCATCAACTAGCATGGGATGCTAATATGACTAGGATGATCAACAACTAGCATGGGTTGCTAATATGACTAGGATTATCATCAACTAGCATGGGATGCTAATATGACTAGGATTATCATCAACTAGCATGGGATGCTAATATGACTAGGATTATCAACTAGCATAGGTTGCTAATATGACTAGGATAATGCCTCTGGCTGCTGGACGTGGAAGGAAAGTTGATTTGAAAACCAATAGACCAGGAGAGCGTATATATATGTAGAATAATACCCTGCACATCTCTATGGTGAGATTTTGGCTAGGCTACTTTGAAGCAAGGTGAGACAGGCTTCATAATATGAAGTAAAACGTCTAGGTTTCAAACAATTAAGGAACAGGAAAAATATAGCGATGCTAATGACAGTTGCATCGATCCAGCGGCCATTTGTTTCCCAAACTCCATCTCATGTGCGTTACAGAAATACCCCTAACTAAACAACAGTTATAGGTGCCTGCACAGTTGAATTAAAGGGTAACTGCACAAAAAAATAAACATTTCTTAGATCTTTCCCAGACCTCTAAATAATGGAATTTCAGAAAAATCATAAACTTGTGAATTTCTGAAACAGCCTCATTGATCTATTTCAATAGTAGGTCTACTATTAGCCTACTGCACAGTACAGCTTGGGTTGGTCTACTAGTAGCCTACTGCACAGTACAGCTTGGGTTGGTCTACTATTAGCCTACTGCAAAGTACAGCTTGGGTTGGTCTACTATTAGCCTACTGCACAGTACAGCTTGGGTTGGTCTACTATTAGCCTACTGCACAGTACAGCTTGGGTTGGTCTACTATTAGCCTACTGCACAGTACAGCTTGGGTTGGTCTACTATTAGCCTACTGCACAGTACAGCTTGGGTTGGTCTACTATCAGCCTACTGCACAGTACAGCTTGGGTTGGCCTGACTGTGAAAGACCAATATGGACAGTACAGCTTGGGTTGGCCTGACTGTGAAAGACCAATACGACCAGTACAGCTTGGGTTGGCCTGACTGTGAAAGACCAATATGGACAGTACAGCTTGGGTTGGCCTGACTGTGAAAGACCAATATTGGATTTTTATCATTTTAGGTCATTCAGAGTGTATGTCACTGTTTCACACAGGGAGCCTTTCCTTCTCCAGGCATCACTACACCACCGGGCATCACTACACCACTGGGCAACACTACACCACTGGGCATCACTACACCACTGGGCATCACTACACCACCGGGCATCACTACACCACCGGGCAACACTACACCACTGGGCATCACTACACCACTGGGCATCACTACACCACTGGGCATCACTACACCACTGGGCACCACTACACCACTGGGCATCACTACACCACTGGGCACCACTACACCACTGGACAACACTACACCACTGGGCATCACTACACCACTGGCCCCACTACACCACTGGGCATCACCACACCACCGGGCATCACTACACCACTGGGCACCACTACACCACTGGCCCCACTACACCACTGGGCATCACTACACCACCGGGCATCACTACACCACTGGGCATCACTACACCACTGGGCACCACTACACCACTGGACATCACTACACCACTGGGCACCACTACACCACTGGACCCACTACACCACAGGGCGCCTTTCCTTCTCCAGGCATCACTACACCACCGGGCATCACTACACCACTGGGCATCACTACACCACTGGGCACCACTACGCCACTGGGCACCACTACACCACTGGGCATCGCTACACCACTGGGCACCACTACACCACTACACCACTGGGCACCACTACACCACTGGGCACCACTACACCACTGGGCACCACTACATCACTACACCACTGGGCAACACTACACCGCTACACCACTGGGCACCACTACACCACTACACCACTGGGCACCACTACACCACTGGGCACCACTACATCACTACACCACTGGGCAAAACTACACCGCTACACCACTGGGCACCACTACATCACTACACCACTGCGCAACACTACACCACTACACCACTGGGCACCACTACACCACTACACCACTGGGCATCACTACACCACTACACCACTGGGCACCACTACACCACTACACCACTGGGCATCACTACACCACTACACCACTACACCACTACACCACTGGGCACCACTACACCACTACACCTCTACACCACTGGGCATCACTACACCACTGGGCATCACTACACCACTGGGCAACACTACACCGCTACACCACTGGGCACCACTACATCACTACACCACTGGGCAACACTACACCACTACACCACTGGGCAACACTACACCACTACACCACTGGGCACCACTACACCACTACACCACTGGGCATCACTACACCACTACACCACTACACCACTGGGCACCACTACACCACTACACCACTACACCACTGGGCACCACTACACCACTACACCACTACACCACGGGGCACCACTACACCACTGGGCATCACTACACCACTGGGCACAACTACACCACCGGGCATCACTACACCACCGGGCGCCACTACACCACTGGCCCCACTACACCACAGGGCGCCTTTCCTTCTCCAGGCATCACTACACCACTGGGCACCACTACGCCACTGGGCATCACTACACCACTGGGCATCACTACACCACTGGGCACCACTACACTACTGGGCACCACTACACCACTGGGCATCGCTACACCACTGGGCACCACTACACCACTACACCACTGGGCATCACTACACCACTGGGCACCACTACACCACTGGGCACCACTACACCACTGGGCATTGCTACACCACTGGGCACCATTACACCACTACACCACTGGGCAACACTACACCACTACACCACTGGGCACCACTACACCACTACACCACTGGGCAACACTACACCACTACACCACTGGGCAACACTACACCACTACACCACTGGGCACCACTACACCATTGGACATCACTACACCACTGGGCACCACTACACCACTGGGCACCACTACACCACTGGGCATCACTACACCACTGGGCACCACTACACCACTGGGCACCACTACACCACTACACCACTGGGCATCACTACACCACTACACCACTACACCACTACACCACTGGGCACCACTACACCACTACACCACTACACCACTGGGCACCACTACACCACTGGGCATCACAACACCACTGGGCACCACTACACCACTGGGCATCACTACACCACTGGGCATCACTACACCACTGGGCACCACTACACCACTGGGCACCACTACACCACTGGGCACCACTACACCACTGGGCACCACTACACCACTAGGCACCACTACACCACTGGGCATCACTACACCACTGGGCATCGCTACACCACTACACTACTACACCTCTGGGCACCACTACACCACTACACCACTGGGCACCACTACACCACTGGGCTTCACTACACCACTGGGCACCAAAATCAAATCAAATCAAATCAAAAAAATGTATATAGCCCTTCGTATATCAGCTGAAATCTCAAACTGCTGTACAGAAACCCAGCCTAAAACCCCAAACAGCAAGCAAAGCATGTGAAAGAAGCAAAGTGGCTAGGAAAAACTCCCTAGGAAAAACTCCCTAGAAAGGCCAAAAACCTAGGAAGAAACCTAGAGAGGAACCAGGCTATGAGGGGTGGCCAGTCCTCTTCTGGCTGTGCCGGGTGGATATTATAACAGAACCTTGTCAAGTTGTTAAAATGTTCATAAATGACCAGCATCGTCAAATAATAATAATCATAGTAGTTGTCGAGGGTGCAACAAGCACGTCCGGTGAACAGGTCAGGGTTCCGTAGCCGCAGGCAGAACAGTTGAAACTGGAGCAGCAGCATGGCCAGGTGGACTGGGGACAGCAAGGAGTCCCGAGGCATGGTCCTAGGGCTCAGGTCCTCCGAGAGAAAGAAAGAAAGAGAGAAAGAGAGAATTAGAGAGAGCATATTTAAATTCACACAGGACACCGGATAAAACAAGAGAATACTCCAGATGTAACAGACTGACCCTAGCCCCCCGACACATAAACTACTGCAGCATAAATACTGGAGGCTGAGACAGGAGGGATCAGAAGACACTGTGGCCCCATCCGATGATACCCCCGGACAGGGCCAAACAGGCAGGATATAACCCCACCCACTTTGCCAAAGCACAGCCCCCACACCACTGGAGGGATGTCTACAACCACCAACTTACCGTCCGAAGACAAGGCCGAGTATAGCCCACAAAATCTCCGCCATGGCACAACCCAAGGGGGGGCGCCAACCCAGACAGGAAGACCACGTCAGTGACTCAACCCACTCAAGTGACGCACCCCTCCCATGGACGGCATGGAAGAACACCAGTAAGTCAGTGACTCAGCCCCTGTAATAGGGTTAGAGGCAGAGAATCCCAGTGGAAAGAGGCGAACCGGCAAGGCAGAGACAGCAAGGGCGGTTCGTTGCTCCAGTGACTTTCCATTCAACTACAGACTCATGTGCCTCCAGCTGTTTGCTTAGAAATTCAATGGACAATTAGGAGGCCTGCGTCTTGTGACCGTAGCGTACGTGTAGGTATAAATGGCAGGACCAAATGGGAAAGATAGGTAGGAGCAAGCCCACGTAATGCTTTGTAGGTTAGCAATAAAACCTTGAAATCAGCCCTAGCCTTAACAGGAAGCCAGTGTATAGAGGCTAACACTAGAGTGATATGAGCACATTTTTTGTTTCTAGTCAGGATTCTAGCAGCCGTATTTAGCACTAACTGAAGTTTATGTAGTGCTTTATCCGGGTAGCCGGAAAGTAGAGCATTGCAGTAGTCCAACCTAGAAGTAACAAAAGCATGGATTAATTTTTCTGCATCATTTGTGGACAGAATGTTTCTGATTTTTGCAATGTTACGTAGATGGAAAAAAGCTGTCCTTGAAACAGTCTTGATATGTTCTTCAAAAGAGAGATCAGGGCCCAGAGTAACGCGGAGGTCCTTCACAGTTTTATTTGAGCCCAATGTACAACCATCAAGATTAATTGTCAGATTCAACAGAAGATCTCTTTGTTTCTTGGGACCTAGATTAAGCATCTCTGTTTTGTCCGAGTTTAAAAGTAGAAAGTTTGCAGCCATCCACTTCCTTATGTCTGAAACACAGGCTTCTAGCGAGGGCAATTTTGGAGCTTCACCATGTTTCATTGAAATGTACAGCTGTGTGTCATCTGCACAGCAGTGAAAGTTGACATTATGTTTTCGAATGACATCCCCAAGAGGTAAAATATATAGTGAAAACAATAGTGCTCCTAAAACAGAACCTTGAGGAACACCGAAATTTACAGTTTATTTGTCAGAGGACAGACCATCCACAGAGACAAACTGATATCTTTCCGACAGTTAAGATCTAAACCAGGCCAGAACTTGTCCGTGTACACCAATTTGGGTTTCCAATCTCTCCAAAAGAATGTGGTGATCGATGGTATCAAAAGCAGCACTAAGGTCTAGAAGCACGAGGACAGATGTAGAGCCTCGCTCTGACGCCATTAAAAGGTCATTTACCACCTTCACAAGTGCAGTCTCAGTGCTATGATGGGGTCTAAAACCAGACTGAAGCGTTTCGTATACATTGTTTGTCTTCAGGAAGGCAGTGAGTTGCTGCGCAACAGCTTTTTTTTTTTTTGAGAGGAATGGGAGATTCAATGTAGGCCGATAGTTTTTTATATTTTCTGGGTCAATGTTTGGCTCTTTCAAGAGAGGCTTTATTACTGCCACTTTTAGTGAGTTTGGTACACATCCGGTGGATAGAGAGCCGTTTATTATGTTCAACATAGGAAGGCCAAGCACAGGAAGCAGCTCTTGCAGTAGTTTAGTTGGAATAGGGTCCATTATGCAGCTTGAATGTTTAGAGGCCAAGATTATTTTCATCAATGTGTCAAGAGATATAGTACTAAAACACTTGTGTCTCCCTTGGAAGTGAGGGATCTAACATTAAGTAGCCCTATTTTGAGATGTGAGGTATCACGATCTCTTTCAATCATGGCAGGAATGGAGGAGGTCTTTATTCCAGTGAGATTGCTAAGGCAAACACCGCCATGTTTAGTTTTGCCCAACCTAGGTCGAGGCACAGACACGGTCTTAATGGGGATAGCTGAGCTGTCTGCACTGACTGTGCTAGTGGCAGACTCCACTAAGCTGGCAGGCTGGCTAACAGCCTGCTGCCTGGCCTGCACCCTATCTCATTGTGGAGATAGAGGAGTTAGAGCCCTGTCTATGTTCGTAGATAAGATGAGAGCACCCCTCCAGCTAGGATGGAGTCTGTCACTCCTCAACAGGCCAGGCTTGGTCCTGTTTGTGGGTGAGTCCCAGAAAGAGGCCCAATTATCTACAAATTCTATCTTTTGGGAGGGGCAGAAAACAGTTTTCAACCAGCGATTGAGTTGTGAGACTCTGCTGTAGAGCTCATCACTCCCCCTAACTGGGAGGGGGCCAGAGACAATTACTCCATGCCGACACATCTTTCTAGCTGATTTACACGCTGAAGCTATGTTGCGCTTGGTGACCTCTGACTGTTTCATCGTTGGTGCCGACGTGGATAACAATATCCCTATACTCTCTACACTCGCCAGTTTTAGTTTTAGCCAGCACCACCTTCAAATTAGCCTTAACGTCGGTAGCCCTGCCCCCTGGTAAACAGTGTATGATCGCTGGATGATTCGTTTTAAGTCTAATACTGCGGGTAATGGAGTTGCCGTCTCAGACCCCGTAACGGGAGGAGTAGAGACCAGAGAAGTCTCGGCCTCTGACTCCGACTCGCTGCTTAATGGGGAGAACCGGTTGAAAGTTTCTGTCGGCTGAATGAGCGACACCGGTTGAGCATTCCTACAGCATTTCCTTCCAGAAGCCTGGAGATAATTGTCCGGCTGCGGGGACCGTGCGAGGGGATTTATACTAACGTTACTATCTGTACTTACTGGTGGCACAGACGCTGTTTCATCCTTTCCTACACTGAAATTGCACTTGCCTAACGATTGTGTCTGAAGCTGGGCTTGCAGCACAGCTATCCTCACCGTAAGGCGATCATTCTCCTGTCTGTTATGAGAACAGCGTCTGCAATTAGAAGGCATCATGTTAATGTTACTACTTAGCTTCGTCTGGTGGAGGTCCTGGCGAACCACGTCCAGATAAAGTGTCTGGGGTGAAAAAGTTGAATGAGAAAAAAGTTGAGTGCGAGAAAAACAAAAAATATAAACTGTAATTAAAAGTAAAAACCGTAAAGTTGTCAGGTAGCAAAGTAAGATTAGCAACAAAACTCAAAAGAAGTTGAGTGTGGGAAAAACAAAAAATATAAACGGTAATTAGAAAGTAAAAACCATAAAGTTGTCAGGTAGCAAAGTAAGATTAGCAACAAAACGCACAGCAGCACGTAAACAAGTTTGCAAGTTGTGTTGTTTGAAACACCAATATAAAAGGTTGATATTTTACCCATCGTAAAACATTGCCTGGGCTGATGCCATAAATCCTAGAAGCAGAAGAACCTTCATTATGTTGTCAGTGTACACTAGCTGTCTTCACCAATCCACATACTTCAAACCTGTGGCTCAGTTGGTAGAGCATGGTGTTCACACTGCCACGGTTGTGGGTTCGATTCCCACGGGGGACCAGTACGGGGGAAAAAATAAAAAATAAATGTATGAAATGTATGCATTCACTACTGTAAGTCGCTCTGGATAAGAGTGTCTGCTAAATGACTAAAATGTAAATAATGGCTAAATCAAACTTGAAATGCACTTTAAACAAAACCAGACTAAAGTCAGTGTCACAAAAGACACATCTCCTTCAAATGTTGATATTTGGTTGCGTTGACAACCAAAAACAATTCATTATTACTTTTGTTAAATGCGATCATCGAAAGCGTGCATGTTCTAGACAGCATACAGAGGTCCCAGGTCAGTGGACATCTTCACAATTACTATAATAATCTGTGTAAAATCTCCAACAGCATTAATCACTTGAACTATGTACTTTCAATGTAATCTCAACTGTATCCCAGGTCATTTGGCTCCGCTATTAGATGAAGCACAGTGGTAATGCATTAATAATCCGTTGTATATATAATACAACGTATCTGACGTTGTATTCCCATTTGAACTTTGTTGTGCTTTTAAAATGGCTGAACGTGTAGCGATAACACATTTAGGTGACAACTCAACCAAAAAATCTGACTTTCATTTTCCTTTGTTGGTTGTGCTTTTTAGATGGTTAGAATCAAGGTGAGAACATGTTGTGAATTCAACATGCTTCTTGGCTGTCTTTTTGTGTGGGTGAATAAAGGTTGAAATCTCATTGCTCAACCAAAATATTACCCACATTTCAGCAGACACTCTTATCCAGAGCGACTTACAGCAGTGAATGCATACATTTCATACATTTCCCCCCCCCCCCATACTGGTCCCCCGTGGGAATTAGAACCCACAACCCTGGCGTTGCAAACACCATGCTCTACCAACTGAGCCATACGGGACCACCATCCTGTTTTGATGTTGGAAATTACATGGTGTGCCCAGTGGGTTGGGTTTTTGCATTAGTTCTGGTCAGATGCATTGTGGTGATACAGAACATTGCAGGTGGGCCTATTTTAAATGCACTTACTATAGCATTTTGAGATTGTTTATCAATGAAAAGAGGGTTATACATTAAATGTATTCTTCTTCTTCTTATTGTTAATACATACTGAGCAACAGAAACATCAGACACGACACAGGCGATGTTGAAAGGATGCAACTGGTTGGATGGGTTACTACCCTGTGCCTCTCTTTGCCCCTACCGATGAAGAAATGCTCAACAATAACAAATCACAGGGATATGTATGTATCTCTCAGTTTTATTAATATATTTATGTGTATTTGTGATGAACTGTACACTTACAGAATAAAAAATATCTAGAGAACAATGTGAACACGTTTCAATACCACAAAGACACCAGATCTGCCCAGATACAGAATATACACCCAATGTACAGAATCACCTTCATATATGTCCTTAATGTACTGAATCACCTGGAGTGCTTCTGTTAAACTCCATCTTCATCGTCACGTCTCCCTAGCGTTGTTTCTCGTAACTTTACACAAATGTTCCAAATCCTGGTTGTAAAATTCCATGAAATCAGGAGGGAATATGCAGGAAATCAAGATTCCTCCAAACAGGATTTCTGGAAAATCTGGGAATTTTAGGAAAGATCTCCGTAATCTCAGTAATCTCAGTAATCTCAGTAATCTCCGTAATCTCAGTAATCTCAGGTGCTTCATACTTTACAGCTAAAGTATAACGTTTTGCTGGCAACACAAAATGAATTTCTCCCAGACCAATGTTACACATTAAAACCACTACATCTCCCTATACAAAGGACATTGCTATAAGAACACAGTTCCACAACACATCACACACACACACACACACACACACACACACACACACACACACACACACACACACACACACACACACACACACACACACACACACACACAACCAGTCACATGGTGTTGGTACTACCAAACACAGTCACAGAAGTTACATAGATGATCAGCTTTACAATTACAAGTAGAGCAGAGTAGTAGGCATCTTTCAGATTATCGTGCACTAGCTGACGGCAGGCTAGGTAAGTCATTATATTTGGTTGAGCGTGGGAGTGTACAGGCCTGTACGGTAGCTAGGCTTGTAGCTACACTTACATGTGAAAATAGGACAAATACAACGAGCTCCAAAAGTACTGGAACAGGCAACAATTGAAATGGTACAATGACTACAAGGTTAAAGTGCTGACTGTTAGCTTTCATTTTAGGTTATTTTCATCCATATCGGGTGAACCATTTCAAATTACAGCACTTCTTGTACATAGTCCTCCCATTTTAGGCAACCAAAATTACTGGGACAAATTCACTTATATGTGTATTAATAAAGTTGTAAAAAGTTTAGTATTTGGTCCCATATTTCTAGCGTGCAATGATTACATCAAGCTTGTGACTCTACGAACTTGTTGGATACATTTGCTCTTTGTTTTGGTTGAGTTACAGAGTATTTTGTGTCCAATAGAAATTAATGGTAAATAATATATTGTGTCATTATGGAGTCACTTTTATTGTAAATAAGAATAGAATATGTTTTCTAAACACTTCTACATTAATGTGGATGCTGCTATGGTTACAGATAATTCTGAATGAATCGTGAATAGTAACAAGAGAGAAAGTTACTGATGCACAAATATCATACCCTGCCCCCCCAAAATACTAACCTCCCCTGTTATTGTAATGGTGAGGGGTAAAGATATTACTCCGTCAGTAACTTTCTCACTCACCAACTTCATCTCAGCTATAGTATACTCAAAGCTAACATTTACTGAATGTGCAGTATAAATACTGTATGTATGCTTCTGTTTACATATCTATGTACCTGTCGTGACAACAAAAACAGGAATACCAAAGCACAGTGATAGTATTTCACATCAGTTTTTTTTAAAACAGAAATCATGCAGCCATTTTGTTCTAAAGCTGCATTACAATGAAATCTGTTAGCTAACCATGTACATCTGCTGTATGTTGTTCAAGGCAGCGAACGGACCTGTCTCATGGACTCAACTCATGTGATTTAGAGACAAAGGAACATTCCCTCAGTATTTAATAGCCGTGTTCTACCTATATTTCTCTACAGTTCTACGGTACAACTTCTAACCATGGTTCAGTGCTTGGTATAACAGTCGGGGATGTATACCAAATTACACCTTTTTCCCTATATATAGTGCACTACTTTTGACCAGAGAATGCCACCCTATTCCCTATACAGTGTACTACTTTTGATCAGGGCCCAAAGGTCACTATATAGGGACTAGGGGTCGTATTTAGGAGGCATCCACAATGTGTATCCTTCCATACTCCTCACTTCACCACAACCAGAAGAGCCAAGGAATTACACAGCTACACACTGTTTCTCTCCTCACTTCACATCATACATTGTTCTTGTTGGTGAGGTGCAGGGCCTCAGAGGGGCGGTAGGACAGGGCAGACATCTTCGAGGTGATGGAAGGATGTGTCCCGGCCAGGCCAGCGGGAGAGCAGCGGAGCAGTAGGAATAGGTTCTTCCTGAAGTTCTGTCCCACGAAGCCGTAGAGGATGGGGTTCACACAGCTGGTGATATAACATAACGTCAGATAACACATTATTACTGTCAATGCAATGTTCCTAGCCTGAAATCCAGCCATGTTTTGGGCTGTCGTTCCACTCCTTGTTCTCCATGTCATATGCCGAACATGTTTAGCATGACAAGGAGTGGAATGATCGAACAAATAGACAGGTACCAAGGATATATTTTCCCTAGTTAGCATCAAGATTTGAACCGGTGACCTTCCAGTGACCTTCTAGTGGCCTGCCGCTTTAACCTCTAGATCATCTCTCGTAGATAGATACCCCTTAACATCTAATTCAATTATGTGAGATTTTAGTTCTGGGTTTTCCCCGATGAACCTCTAGGCTACCTGTTGAGAAATGCGATGCAGATGGTGAAGGGCATGGCCGTGTCGATGACGTCCACCATCACACAGTTAGTTACAACCTTTAGCTGGGCCAGCAGCTCCATGAAGTGGAATACCTAAGGTGAAGGAGAGATTCTACATTAACAACACACAGTACCGCTCTAGAAAGACAAAAAGGACATTCCTCATCACTTCAGGGAGGAAAAGGATAACAACAGGATAATAACAGGATAATAACTGGATAATAACTGGATAATAACGGGATAATAACGGGATAATAACGGAATAATAATGGGATAATAACAGGATAATAACAGGATAATAACTGGATAATAACTGGATAATAACTGGATAATAACAGGATAATAACGGGATAATAACAGGATAATAACTGGATAATAACTGGATAATAACAGGATAATAACAGGATAATAACGGGATAATAACGGGATAATAACTGGACAATAACTGGATAATAACTGGATAATAACTGGATAATAACGGGATAATAACGGGATAATAACGGGATAATAACAGGATAATAACTGGATAATAACTGGATAATAACGGGATAATAACTGGATAATAACGGGATAATAACGGGATAATAACGGGATAATAACAGGATAATAACAGGATAATAACAGGATAATAACGGTATAATAACGGGATAATAACGGGATAATAACAGGACAATAACGGGATAATAACTGGATAATAACTGGATAATAACTGGATAATAACTGGATAATAACTGGATAACAGGATAATAACAGGATAATAACTGGATAATAACTGGATAATAACGGGATAATAAAGGGATAATAACAGGATAATAACAGGATAATAACTGGATAATAACTGGATAATAACAGGATAACAACAGGATAATAACTGGATAATAATGGGATAATAACGGGATAATAACTGGATAATAACGGGATAATAACAGGATAATAATTGGATAATAACAGGATAATAACGGGATAATAACGGGATAATAACGGGATAATAACGGGACAATAACGGGATAATAACTGGATAATAACCGGATAATAACTGGATAATAACTGGATAGTTATGGGATAATAACGGGATAATAACAGGATAATAACTGGATAATAACGGAATAATAACAGGATAATAATGGAATAATAACAGGATAACAACGGGATAATAACGGGATAATAACTGGATAATAACGGGATAATAACGGTATAATAACTGTATAATAACTGGATAATAACAGGATAATAACTGGATAATAACTGGATAATAACGGGATAATAACTGGATAATAACAGGATAATTACAGGATAATAAGTGGATAATAACTGGATAATAACAGGATAACAACTGGAAAATAACGGGATAATAACTGGATAATAACGGGATAATAACGGGATAATAACGGGATAATAACAGGATAATAACGGGATAATAACTGGATAATAACTGGATAATAACAGGATAACAACAGGATAATAACTGGATAATAACGGGATAATAACGGGATAATAATGGGATAATAACAGGATAATAACAGGATAATAACTGGATAATAACAGGATAATAACAGGATAATAACGGGATAATAACGGGATAATAACGGGATAATAACTGGATAATAATGGGATAATAACAGGATAATAACAGGATAATAACTGGATAATAACTGGATAATAACAGGATAATAACGGGATAATAACGGGATAATAACGGGATAATAACTGGATAATAACTGGATAATAACCGGATAATAACTGGATAATAACTGGATAGTTATGGGATAATAACGGGATAATAACAGGATAATAACTGGATAATAACGGAATAATAACAGGATAATAATGGAATAATAACAGGATAACAACGGGATAATAACGGGATAATAACTGGATAATAACGGGATAATAACGGTATAATAACTGTATAATAACTGGATAATAACAGGATAATAACTGGATAATAACTGGATAATAACGGGATAATAACTGGATAATAACAGGATAATTACAGGATAATAAGTGGATAATAACTGGATAATAACAGGATAACAACTGGATAATAACGGGATAATAACTGGATAATAACGGGATAATAACGGGATAATAACGGGATAATAACAGGATAATAACGGGATAATAACTGGATAATAGCTGGATAATAACAGGATAACAACAGGATAATAACTGGATAATAACGGGATAATAACGGGATAATAACTGGATAATAATGGGATAATAACAGGATAATAACAGGATAATAACTGGATAATAACAGGATAATAACAGGATAATAACGGGATAATAACGGGATAATAACGGGATAATAACTGGATAATAATGGGATAATAACAGGATAATAACAGGATAATAACTGGATAATAACTGGATAATAACAGGATAATAATGGGATAATAACGGGATAATAACGGGATAATAACTGGATAATAACTGGATAATAACAGGATAATAACGGGATAATAACGGGATAATAACAGGACAATAACGGGATAATAACTGGATAATAACTGGATAATAACCGGATAATAACTGGATAATAACTGGATAGTTATGGGATAATAACGGGATAATAACAGGATAATAACTGGATAATAACGGAATAATAACAGGATAATAATGGAATAATAACAGGATAACAACAGGATAATAACGGGATAATAACGGGATAATAACTGGATAATAACTGGATAATAACAGGATAATAACTGGATAATAACGGGATAATAACTGGATAATAACTGGATAATAACAGGATAACAACTGGATAATAACTGGATAATAACTGGATAATAACTGGATAATAACTGGATAGTTATGGGATGATAACAGGATGATAACAGGATAAGTGAATACCTTTAATATAAAGTGTGTGTTACTAGAGTCTGTTCAGAGTACAGTGTGCGTGTGTGTGTGTGTGTGTGTGTGGGATGTGTGTGTGTGTGTGTGTGTGTGTGTGTGTGTGTGTGTGTGTGTGTGTGTGTGTGTGTGTGTGTGTGTGTGTGTGTGTGTGTGTGTGTGTGTGTGTGTGTGTTTAGGGAGTCTCGTCATACCTGGTGGGGCACCCAACACAGGAAGAAAGCTAGGACAGCTGCTGCCAGCATCCTCAACACCTCATCGTCTCTCGACCGTGTGGTCTTCTGGATGCTCCGCGCC